>NW_023253126.1:0-6249 GCF_002007445.2 Ailuropoda melanoleuca
TGGAAACATCCATGAATATGTTCACATAGTGGAATACAGCTCTTTCCTCTATGTATTTAGAAAACATTCAAAGGTCCCCATTGCCCTTAGAATAAACTCTTCAAGTGGACACCATGGTCTTGCAGGCTCTTGCCCTACTCACCTGTCTGCCTTCAATTCCAGAATCACACTAGCCACTTCCAACTCTCCCTGATGCGCTGAACATACCATTGTCCCAAATGCACTATGCTTCTGTCAGCCTGGGCCTTTGCGCTTGCTGTCCCCTCTGTCTGGAAACCTCTCTTCCACCTCCCTGCCTCACCTGAGTCATACCTACTCACCCTTCAGGTCTCCCTGTGGACATCACCATTTCAAAGTCTCTAAATCCCAGGCTGGATCTGTGACCCACACTTAGCTTCTGCAGAGCCCTAGGCTGTCCTCAACACTCCTCTGACCACTCTGTGCTGTCATCTTTGGTTACATGACAGCTTCTATTGGTGGACCATGCAAAGGACACAGCAGAGCCCTAGGCCTTGGTCATTGCTGGATTCAAGCACCTAGAAAATTTCAATATAAAATAAGCCTTGAATAACATTTCTTGACTACATGAATGAATAAATGAAGGCAAAGTGCTATGAGGATATAGAGCACTCCTTTCTGTTCATGATCATGGGCAATGACTGCCGTGTGGCCATCTGCCACCCCCTGCGCCACAACGTGCTCATGAGCACCCGCACCTGTGCCCGTCTGGTGTCCTGGACCTGGGCTGGGGGCTCAGTCATGGGGATGATGGTGACCCTGATAGTTTTTCACCTCACCTTCTGTGGGTCCAACATGATACACCATTTTCTCTGCCATTTGTTTTCTCTCCCGAAGTTGGCCTGTGGGAATGAGAATTCGTCTGTCTCCTTGGGTGTGGTCCTGGTGTGTGTCACAGCTCTGACGGGATATTTATTCCTCATCGTCCTCTCCTATGTTTTCATTGTGGCTGCCATATTGAGGATCCCCTCTGCTGAGGGCAGGCACAAGACCTTCTCCACATGTGTGTCCCACCTCACTGTGGTCATTGTGCACTATGGTTTAGCCTCCATTATCTATCTCAAGTCCAAAGGTCCCTATTCTATGGACAGTAACACTCTGATAGCCACCATCTATACAGTCTTCACTCCCTTTCTCAGCCCAATCATCTTCAGGTTCAGGAATAAGGAGTTCAAGAATGCCATAATGGAAATCTTCCAGAGAAAATTCAATCCCTTTGGCTTCTGATGGTCAATTTGGCAGTAAGGAAGTACGGCAGAAGAGCTGGGAATAATATCTGTCTCTATAGGACTGTTGTAGGGTTTCATGTATGTGAAAATACACACATCCATAGGGTAAGGATACACGTTCAGTATTTGTTTTTCTCCAGTTTGTTTACCCCCTTGCATGGGATCTAGTGATCACAATCTCCTGTCCCTCACCCCGTGTGATGAAGTCCATCCCATTAGCTCCATCAGAGAACATGTTATCTACCTAAGGGCTGGGAGGGCAGCATCATGTAGCTGTGTCTGGGCACTGATGCACTGGGTTCTTCTTGAATGGACAAGCAACAGAAGACTTGCCCCTCCTTCACCATAAGGATAAGCCAAAATGAGCATAATAATAAATGCCCAAAACGTTGGCCCTTTTCTTTTTTTTTTTTTTTTTAAGATTTTATTTATTTATTGTCAGTGAGAGAGAGAGCACGCACAAGGAGAGGGAGCAGCAGCCGAGGAAGAAGCAGGCTCCCTGCTGAGCAAGGAGCCCAATGCAGGACTCAATCCCAGGCCCCTGGTATCATGACCGGAACTAAAGGTGGACGTTTAATCGACTGAGCCACCCAGGCATCCCTTGTTGACCCTTTTCTTACAAAGTGTTGTATCCAGTGTTTTATAGTATTGTGGGTTTTTTTGTTTGCTTGTTTTATGTTTTTGCCATAGACGCTTTTATTTTATTTATTTTTTTAACATTTCTTGTATTTAAATTTCATTAATTAACAAATAGTGTATTCTTGATTTCAGAGGTACAGACCTGTGATTCATCACTCTTATATAATACCCAGGACTCATTACAACATCTGCCCTCCTTATTGTGCTTCACCCAGTTATCCCATCCCCTCACCCCTGCCTCCTCCAGCAACCCTGTCTGTTTCCTATGATTAAGAGTCTCTTACCATTTGTCTCCCTTCTGGTTTCATCTCATTTTATTTTTTCCTCTCCTCCCCCATGATCGCTCCTCTGTTTTGTTTCTTAAATTCCACATTCAGTGGAATTCTATCAGTGAGATCATAAAGTAATTGTCTTTCTCTGATTGACTTATTTCATTTAGCATAATACCCTCTAGTTCCATCACATCATTGCAAATGATAAAATTTCTTTTCTTTTGGTGGCTTCATAATATTCCATTGTATTTATATACCACCTCTTCTTTATCCATTCATCTGTCAATGGATGCTTTCCATAGTTTGGCTGTTGTGGACATTGCTGCTATAAACATTGGGGTGCAGTTGCCCCTTTAGATCACTATGTTTTTATCTTTGGGTTAAATACCCAGTAGCGCAATTGCTGGGTTGTAGGGTAGCACTATTTTCAACTTTTTGAGGAAACTCCGTACTGTTCTCCAGAGTGGCTGCAACAGCTTGCATTCCCACCAAGAGTGTAAGAGGGTTCCCCTTTCTCCACATCTTCACCAACATATGTCATTTCCTGACTTGTTAATTTTAACCATTCTGACTCGTGTGAGGTGGTATCTCATTGTGCTTTTGATTTGTATTTCCCTGACGCTGAGTGATGTTGAGCATTTTTTCATGTGTCTGTTGGCCATTTGTATGTCTTCTTTGCAGAAATGTNCTGTTTTCCAGAGTGGCTGCAAGAGCTTGCATTCCCACCAAGAGTGTAAGAGGGTTCCCCTTTCTCCACATCTTCACCAACATCTGTCATTTCCTGGCTTGTTAATTTTAACCATTCTGACTCGTGTGAGGTGGTATCTCATTGTGCTTTTGATTTGTATTTCCCTGACGCTGAGTGATGTTGAGCATTTTTTCATGTGTCTGTTGGCCATTTGTATGTCTTCTTTGCAGAAATGTCTGTGCATGTCTTCTGCCCATTTCCTGACCAGATTATTTGTTTTTTGGGTGTTGAGTTTGATAATTTCTTTACAGATTTTGGGCACTAGCCCTTTATCTGATATGTCATATGCAAATATCTTCTCCCATTCTGTTGTTTGCCTTTTGGTTGACTGTTTCCTTTGCTATGCAAAAGCTTTTTATCTTGATGAAGTCCCAGTAGTTCATTTTTGCCTTTGTTTCCTTTGCCTTTGGATATGTGTCTAGCAAGAAGTTGCTGCGGCCGAGGTCAAAGAGGTTGCTGCCTTGTTCTCCTCTAAGATTTTGATGGATTCCTGTCTCTCATTTCAGTCTTTCCTCCATTTTGAATCTATTTTTGTGTGTGGTGTAAGGAAATGGTCCAGTTTCATTCTTCTGCATGTGGCTCTCCAGTTTTCCCAGTACCATTTGTTGAAGAGACTGTCCTTGTTTCATTGGATATTCTTTCCTGCTTTGTCACAGATTAGTTGACCATAGACCTGAGGGTACATTTCTTGGTTCTCTATTCTGTTCCATTGATCTATGTGTCTGTTTTTGTGCCAGTACCATGCTGTCTTGATGATCGCAGCTTTGTAATAGAGCTTGAAGTCAGGCATTGTGATGCAAAGTCAGGCTTTGCTTTTTTTTCCCCCCAACATTCCTTTGGCTATTCCGGGTCTTTTCTGGTTCTATACAAATTTTAGGATTATTTGTTCCAGCTCTGTGAAAAAAGTTGGTGGTGTTTTGATAGGGATTACATTGAATGTGTAGATTGCTTTAAGTAGCATAGACATTTTAACAATATTTGTTCTTCCAATCCATGAGCATGGAATGTTTTTCCATTTCTTTGTGTCTTTCTCAATTTCTTTCATGACCGTTCTATGGTCTTCTGAGTACAGAAGCTTTACCCCTTTAGTTAGGTTTATTCCTAGGTATGTTATGGTTTTGGGTGCAAGTGTAAATGGGATTGATTCCTTAATTTCTCTTTTTTCTAACTCATTGTTAGTGTATAGGAATGCAACTGATTTCTGTGCATTGATTTTGTATCTTGCCACTTTGCTGGATTCCTGTATGAATTCTAGCAATTTTGAGGTGGAGTCTTTTAGGTTTTCCACATACCGCATCATGTCATCTGCAAAGAGTGAGAGTCTGTCTTCTTCTCTGCCAATTCAGATGCTTTTTATTTTTATTTATTTATTTATTTTTTGTCTGATTGCTGAGGCTAGGACTTCTAGCACTATGTTGAACAGCAGCAATGATAGTGGACATCTCCGCTGTGTTACTGATCTTAGGGGAAAAGTTTTCAGTTTTTCACCACTGAGAATGCTATTTGCTTTGGACTTTTCATAGATGGCTTTTATGATATTGAGGTATGTTCCCTCTATCCCTACACTCTGAAGAGTTTTAATCAAGAAAGGACACTATAGGGGCGCCTGGGTGGCACAGCGGTTGGGCGTCTGCCTTCGGCTCAGAGCATGATCCCGGGGTTCCGGGATCGAGCCCCACGTCAGTCTCCTCCGCTGGGAGCCTGCTTCTTCCTCTCCCATTCCCCCTGCTTGTGTTCCCTCTCTCGTTGGCTGTCTCTATCTCTGTCGAATAAATAAATAAAATCTTAAAAAAAAANTTAAAAAAAAAAAAAAAGAAAGAAAGGACACTATAGGGGCGCCTGAGTGACTCAGTCGTTAAGCGTCTGCCTTCAGCTCAGGGCATGATCCCGACAGTCTGATATCGAACCCCGCATCAGTCTCCTCCGCTGGGAGCCTGCTTCTTCCTCTCCCATTCCCCCTGCTTGTGTTCCCTCTCTCGTTGGCTGTCTCTATCTCTGTCGAATAAATAAATAAAATCTTAAAAAAAAAATAAAATCTTATTAATTCTTTCAGAAAACAGGCTCCTAGTTTCCTTGATCAGTTGTATTGTTCTTTTGGTTTCTATTTCATTGTTTTCTGTTCTAATATTTATTAATTTTCTTCTCCTGTCTGGTTTAGGCTTTGCTGTCCTTTTCCAGCTCTCTTAGGTGTATGGTTAGCTTGTGTATTTGAGAACTTTCTTGTTTCTTGAAAAGGTTTGTATTGCTATATACTTAGGACTGCTTTTACTGCATCCCACAATTTTTGAACCGTTGTGTTTTCTTTTTTTTTTTAATTCTTCTTTAATTTCCTGGTTAACCCATTCATTCTTTAGTAGGATGCTCTTTAACCTAATTTCCTCTTGTGATTGAGTTCCAGTNATGTATTTGAGTTCTTTCCAAATTTCTTCCCGTGATTGAGTTCCAGTTTCAAAGCATTGTGGTCCAAAAATATGCAGGGAATGACCCCAGTGTTTTGGTACTGGTTGAGACCTGATTTGTGACCCAGTATGTAATCTATTCTGGAGAATGTTCCATGTGCACTAGAGAAGAATGTGTATTCTGTTGCTTTAGTATGGTTCTGAATATTCTGAATATATTCTGTGAAGCTCATCTGGTCCAGTGTGTCATTCAAAGGCTTTATTTCCTTGTTGATCTTCTGTTTGGATGATCTGTCCATTGCAGAACCCCCCCACTATTATTGTATTATTATCTGTGTGTTTCTTTGATTTTGTTATTAATTGGCTTATATGATTGGCTGCTCCCATGCGAGGGGCAAAAATATTATAGTTGTTAGATCTTCTTGTTGGATAGACCCTTTGATTATGATACAGTGGTCCTTCCTCATCTCTTATTACATTCGTTGGTTTAAAATCTAATTTGTCTAATGAAAGGATTGCCACCCCAGCTTCCTTTGATGTCCATTAGCATAACAAATGGTTTTCCACACACTCACTTTCAGTCTGGAGGTGGTCTAAAGTGAGTCTCTTGCAGACAGCATATCGATGGGTCTTGCTTTTTTTAATCCAATCTGATACCCTGTGTCTTTTGATTGGGGGCATCTAGTCCATTTACATTTCAAGTATATACTACTGTCTTAAATTATAATAAATGCACAAAAGAAAATAAACTATTAGTCTCCTGGAAGATGGTTTACTATTTATAATTGTTCCCTGCTTTGGAAAGGATACACACTTAGGGAGGTTTTCTATCTTAAGAGTTTAGAAGGTGAAGGGGAGAGAGAGAGGGAGAGTGAGAGAGAGGGAGATAAAAAGAGAGAATGAACTAGTGGAATAGGAGTCCTTTCAATTGATTCAAACAGAAA
>NW_023253127.1:0-1218 GCF_002007445.2 Ailuropoda melanoleuca
GTTCCCTCTCTCGCTGGCTGTCTCTATCTCTGTCGAATAAATAAATAAAATCTTTAAAAAAAAAGAATTTCAACACAATAGATATGGTTATAATGGGTAGTAATGAGCATTATGACCCTTGTGCATGTATCTCCAAGCATGTGAATATGTTTTCTTGAAGTAAAAATGTACATGAATACACATACATTTACATACACACAACCCCTTAGTCTTGAACATTATTTGAACCCAACAAAGTATTTCCGTATATTTCATCTTTCATCAGAACATCCCTTGAAGTTATGTTTGTGATTCCACATTGCCTTCAGAAGAAAACGAAGGTTGGAGGGATTACACCCTAATAACTGCATCATGAAGTAGTGAGAGCTCACTGTTCACCTTCTTGAATTCTATGGAAATGGAATCATGCAGTACGTACCCATGATTTCTCAATGACTCCTTCAATTCCTAAAGTTGTACACTTTAAACATGTACAGTTTATCCCAGGTAATAATGCTCCAATAAGTTAATTGGAATTTAAAAAATTCTAGGGGTGCATGGCTCAGGGTCAGATCTGGAGCACAGGTAGCTGAGTCACACCTATCAGGGTGGGAGAGCTCTCGCCCAACTGTGGAAAAGCAGAGTTTCACATGTAGATATTAAAATAATGGAATTAAATTAAGACAATTCTCATTTGATAAAATTATTTTTTCTCTTAAACTAGAAGATTACTTACTTATATAAAAGGAGTAAAATGACATATATTGGTTCAAGACAGAAGAGCACTGCAGCCACACACCCCATGGATGAGCCTTAGAAACACAGTCTATAGATTCACACCTGACTAAGGACTCATGAGGAGCCCTGCAGAGATCAGAACAACTCCCACCTTAAGCTCCCCTTCCATATTAAAGACATTATATTAAATCATTTTATTTTACGATGCTTTGTATGCAGCAATAGCTAACTGATATAATAATCAAATCAGACAAAAAAGACAGCATTTGTAATAATCTGATTCTTTTTATTCTAGGCCTTTTTTTCCCCTGATAATTTAAGGGAACCTTAATGATTACTCTGTTCTTCAAGTTTATCTCACANTCCCCTGATAATTTAAGGGAACCTTAATGATTACTCTGTTCTTCAAGTTTATCTCACATAACCATGCTTAAAAATAACTCCACTGAGGCCCCTTTGAGGTAACATGGAAAGGTTGGAAGGACGTACACATGTGCACAG
>NW_023253128.1:0-1282 GCF_002007445.2 Ailuropoda melanoleuca
ACCCAGGTGCCCCAACTTGTGGCATTTCTAGACACTGATGACACACTTTCACAAAGAGAAATTAAGAAAGCAATGCCATTTACAACAGCATCGAGAAAAAAATCAAGGCATAAAAGGAAGCAAGAATGAGAGAGACCTTGTACAGTCAACACATGGCAGAAAAGAAAGGAAAAACGTGTGGGTGGGGGATGTATGGGTCAAAGATTTGGAAGGTGACACAAATAAATGGAAGTGTACGCATGCTCATAAACTAGAAGAGTTAATTATGTGAACATATCCATTGTACCCAAAGCAATCGATGGACAGATGTGATGAAATCCCTACCTGAATTCCAATGGCATTATTCAAAGACACAGAAGACAGCCTAAAGTTCCTATGGAATCACAAAATACCCCAAACACCCAGAGTGAACTGGAGAAAGCAAGCTGCAGTCACCACACTAGCTAGATTACAAAGCCGTAGTCATCAAAGCAGTATGGTACTGGCACACACACACACACACAGGCACAGGTCAGTGGAACAGAATAGTAAAGCTCAGAAACTCACCTAGATGATCCTAACTTACGAAAAAGCAACAGAAGATATGCCATGGGGAGAGGACCGTCTCTTCAGGGAATGGTAACAGGAAAACTGGACACTAAATGCAGAAGAATGGAACTGGATCACTTTCTTACACCGCACACAAAAATTGTTAATGGATGAATGACTTGAACATAGGACCTGAATCCATAAACCTCCAAGAAGAGACAGGTACTAAATTTCTCGACTTTGGTCTTGGCAAAGAGTCTTTGGATCAGACACCAAATGCAAACGCAACAGATCCAAAAATAAACAAGTGGAACGACAGCAAACGGAAATCTTCCACGCAGCCAAAGGAACCATCAAAAACTTAAAAATGCAGAGGACTCAATGAGAAAAAATATCTGCAAATCATATGTGTGAGAAGAGGCTAACATCCAAAATACACAAGACACTCATACAAATCAAAACACACACACACACGCACACACACACACAAACTATAAAAAATGGGGAGGGGGCGCCTGGGTGGCTCAGTCGTTAAGCATCTGCCTTCNGACTCAATGAGAAAAAATATCTGCAAATCATATGTGTGAGAAGAGGCTAACATCCAAAATACACAAGACACTCATACAAATCAAAACACACACACACGCACACACACACACACACACACACACACACACACTATAAAAAAATGGGGAGGGGGCGCCTGGGTGGCTCAGTCGTTAAGCATCTGCCTTCGGCACAGGGCGTGATCCCA
>NW_023253129.1:0-182 GCF_002007445.2 Ailuropoda melanoleuca
CTTTATTACCAATGAGAAGGGCGCTGAGTCCTCGAATATCCTGACCCTTTTCCTTCATGCTACCTTACTCATGAGAGATGATGATCGTGATATTTCCCTGAACTGTGTGGTGTCTCAGAGACCTCTATGGGGCACTCTCGTCAGGCTTCCGCGACCACTTTCCCTCATGTTTCCCTATTCAC
>NW_023253129.1:359-723 GCF_002007445.2 Ailuropoda melanoleuca
TCGTGTTTCACTCACGGTACCAAAGCCCCTTGATTCCTGTTCCACCTTCCATAAGGCCGTCGTGACTTCAAGGGCTTTCCCCTCACACTTTGTTTCTTGGTTCTAAGGGCTGGATCCTCCCCAGGCCCCTACACCCAATGTGGAATCGGGGTCCCCAGTGAAAAGGCTGCTGTTCGCTGGAGGTGTTTTCCTGGACGCTCTGCTTTGTTACCAATGAGAAGTGCGATGAGTCCTCGAAAATCCTGACCATTTCATTCATGCTCCCTTACTCATGAGAGATGATGATCGTTGATAATTCCTTGGACTGTGTGGGGTCTCAGGGACCACTATGGGTCACTCTCGTCAGGCTTCCGCGACCACTTTC
>NW_023253130.1:0-3350 GCF_002007445.2 Ailuropoda melanoleuca
TTTTTTTCTGCCCCAGGACTCTTGATGCTGTTGCTGTTGTCATTGGGAGCTGCAGCCCAGAAGACTAGTGGTGAGTCTGCCCAGCCAACCCCACTGGTGACAAGCTGGGGAGTGCATGCCGGGGCCTGGGTCCTCTCACCAGCAAGGGGGTAAGGGGGGCATATCCTCAGGTGAGGCTCTGGTCTCCTGGAGATAACAGAGACTGCTGTACATCCCTAAATGTCCAGTTTTCTGTCCTTTCCTCTTTCAATGGCAGCCATCCCTCTCCTCTTTCCACCTTCCATCCTCTGCTCCCGGCAGAGGCTCCTGGCAGCTGGCTCCCTCCATTTCTTGAGCCTTCTGACTATGGTCTCTGTCCCCACAAACTCTATCTCCACAGGCTGCGCTCGCTGGTGCCCTCCGAAATCCACGTGTGTCAATGCCACCGCCTGTCGCTGCTCCCCGGGATACATTTCTTCGTTCGGGGAGATCTTCACCAGCATCTTGGAGAGCTGTGACGGTACAGGGGCTTGGAGTGGTGGAGGGGTGTGGAGATGGTGGAGGGAGGTGATGGGGGGAAGATGCTCTCCTCTCTACGCCTCAGTTTGCTTGCGTAAATTGGGGATAATCATTGTACCTACCCTACATGGCTTGAGTGAGATTTAAAATTTACATGTGTGAAGCACATGTGAAGACTAGTAGAGAGCAGACTGTCAAACACAAGCTATTATCACGGTTATTACTGTTATCACTGTGATGATTCTCATAGCAGAAGGAAAGGGGAGAGAGTGGAAGCAACAGAATTGAAGAAACACCCCGGGCCTGGAAGCTCACACTCTCCTCCTAGCGTGAGCTCACCCAGAATATTTATTCCTAATACGTTTGAAAAGATAAGAAAAAAATACCTAAAATTTCCTAGTAGTCTGTGTAGTGGACTTATGGGTGATTTTCTTTGTTTTCATTTTTTTACATTTTCTTTGTCTTTTCAGTATCCATGTGTCATTTTAATATTTGGGGGAGAAAGTAAACTTACCGCGGAATAAAAGGTGGTACTGTGACTCCTCCCAGCCCCTCCATGCCCAAGAGGTAACCCTAATGGATCCCCCTGCATTTGTGCACGTGTCTTATGGAGACTTGTGGCTGGGTGAGCGTGGCGAGGAGCCCTGCTGGTGTGTGCCTGGATCCCAGCTCCTTCCTGGGAGCACACTTGTTAGGCTGAGAATTTCTCATTGTCATGTCTTGCCCTCCCGCACACCTCATTCCCACCTGTCCCCCACTGCACTCCACTGCTCCCCCCCCCCCCCCCCCCCNCTTTCAGGCTCTAAAAGTCTTATTGACCTGATTGGAATGTACAGGAGAAAACATTCTGTCCCTGCATTTTGATGCATTCTTGTCTTCCTGGTTCTTATTAAACTGTTATTTTTAGCCAGTGATTAGTCAGACCCCCTGCTCTGTGGGTCCCTGAGATACTCAATGAACCTGGCCAATGGGGCTCTTGCCTCTCATGCTTAAAGAACAGGGAGAGATAAGAGACCAGAAACACCCCCAGTGACTCAGCAGCGAGAACCTGCAAGCTGCTTCCTCATTTCACATCTGCAACCGCTCAGATAAGAGAAACTTCCTCCCTGGTTGGAGGTAGCAAGACTCCTCCAGAGACATCCTGGGGCATTTTTTTTCTTTTCTTAGATTTTATTTATTTGTTTGAGAGAAAGAGAGAGAGAACGAGTGGGAGGGAGGGGCAGAGGCAGAGGGAAAAGCAGCCTCCCCACTAAGCAGGGAGCCCGATGTGGGGCTTGATCCCAGGAACCTGAGAGCATGACCTGAGCTGAACGGAGAAGCTTAACTGACTGAAACACTCAGGCTTGAAAATGCCTGAGAGTGGAGCTGGGGGAGTGCTTGATGAGGACTCTGGGGTTTACTAGGACCCCTGTTTGTATTGGGAGGTGGAAGCTGTCAATGGGCAGGGACCTGACCACCTGGCTTTATCCTCGGGTGTGAAAGAGTGTTACCCTGGACAGACTCCAGCCATGACTCCCTTCACTGACTCAGCATCCAGAGTGGCCTTCAGTGCCACTGTCACCCTGACTGGAGCCCACCCCCAGGTCCCCAATAGTGCAAATAGGGACTCAGTGCCTCTGTCTACCTCACAAGGCCTGCAGAAGGGGGTGCAGGCCTCTTTCAGCCCCCATCATGGCACAGCAGAGTGTCTGAGTCTAGGTGCTCTGGGGCCCAGCCAGAGAGCAGGGATGAGCAGAGCATGAGCAGACTTTCAGAGCAGCTGGCTCCAGCTCAGACCTGCCCCAGGAATGCCACCTGCAAGCTGAGTTCTCTCCAGTCCCTATGGCTGAGTCAGGCTGGAGGCCAGGGCCTCTGCCCTATGGGAACTCACAGCTTTGGGAGGTGACCCTTTGCCCTGTTGTGTTCCAGACATCAATGAGTGTGGGCCATCCTCGACAGTGTCCTGTGGAAAATTCGCAGACTGCCAGAACACAGAGGGGAGTCACTACTGCACATGCATTCCAGGATATGAGCTTGCTTCTGGGGCAAGAACGTTCAGGAATGAGAGTGAGAACACGTGTCAAGGTAAGAATTGACTTGTGTGTTCCATCTCCTCGTACCTGAGGTCTGAGGTCACTCAGCTCACTTTTTCCAGGCATCAGAGAACATCCTGGTATCCTGTCCCTTCCCAAACCCCTGAGTCAGAACCCTATGTAGAGGGTCACTTCTGCAGTTTTGGAATGTCCTTGCCCACCTGGCATCTTATTTTCATGAAGCAAATGAGAGAGATGGCATCAAGATACTTCACAAGCTGAGAGCATGTGTCTTCCCACACAGTATCCATTTTCTTCACCATCATCAGTGACTGTCATGAAGAATCCTGCACCCACTGGGGCCCACACGGGCTTGGCCACACCGGGAGCTCTCTCAGACCCCTGGGCCCTGAATAATCCAGGGACCATGTCCAGAAACATGGGAGGAGGGGAATTTGAGAGTGGCTTCCTCTTCCCCAGCTGGCCCTGACCATGGCCAACAACCCCACCTGGAGAAGACACCGCCTGGCACCTTGACTTGGGTTTTTGTCTGCTCTGTCTACATGTATTTCCCCGTGCAAGGCTCTGCCTGACTCTCCCCAATAATTCCATTAACTAGCCTGTGGCAAATCAGATGACCAGGGTCTGGGAGGTTGTTGTGTTGGGTGTGGGAAGGGTGATGCGGACCACCCCGCACATACCTGGAGATTCAGGTGAATGGAAGAGGGTCTCATCTGGACCAAATGGCAAGAGAGGGTATAATTTCCCCGAGACCGATGCTCTTCCAAGGGGGTCGACCCAGGGCCCATGTCGACTCATATCACTTGGGAACAGAAGATG
>NW_023253131.1:0-2421 GCF_002007445.2 Ailuropoda melanoleuca
AAGAAAGGGGGGGGTAATCAGAAGGGGGAATGAAGCATGAGAGACTTTGGACTCTGAGAAACAAACTGAGGTCTTCAGAGGGGAAGGGGGTGGGGGAATAGGATAGACTGGTGTTGGGTAGTAAGGAGGGCATGTATTGCATGGTGCACTGGGTGTTATACAAAACTAATGAATCATCGAACTTTACATAGGAAACCAGGGATGTACTGTATGGTGACTAACATAATATAATAAAAAAACATTNCTAACATAATATAATAAAAAAACATTAAAAAAATAAATAAATATAAATGAAATATTTACATGATAGTTATAAATCCACCTTGTTTGTCCTAAATGCTATAGATGAGATATTTACCGGGTTCCCTGGTCACTTTTCTATAAAAGACCAACCATAAAAGCCCTTAGTGGCAACCCATTCAGAACTCTTCTTACTCTAGAGAGCTTTTTTTTCCCCCTTTCCTTTGTGTTCTCACCTTCACTTAAATAAACTTTCCTCACTTCACCCTTCTGTGTCTGCGAGATTTATTCTGCGAGATAAGAACCCTGCAACCCTACAACAAAACCCCGTACACCTTCCTCTTACACAGGAACATAGACCAGGCCCCGCACATCAACATCCCCCAGGAGCTTGCCAGAAATGCAGACTGTCTGGGCCACCCAGGACCCGTGATCAGATCCTGTATTTGTAGTGGGATCTGTGTGCATGAACAGGCATGTTAACATTGGAGAGATGCTGGTCTAGATGGATTTCTCAACATTTACAGTTGACCTTTGCACCAGGATACTAATATTGTGGGGATGTTTTCCTTTGTTTTATAGGTGTTCAGCAGCTTCCCTTCAGACATTGCCAAACATTCCCCAGGGGCAAATTCATTTCTGGTTGAGAACCACTGCCCCAGAGGTTGAGAACCAGAAGCATCCTGAAAGAATGGCACTCAAGACCCACCACATACTCAGATATTCAATGTGGACAGATCACTAGGCAGAGCCAAGCACTATTTCTACAATGCAGATTGGAGTCCATACATGTACGTCCTCAGGGATAAGATGTTTATAAATATTAAATCAAAAATCCCTATAATACGATAAGCTCACATTATAGTACTTAAAAAATCTAAATACATCTATTATAATAAACATTTTTATAACAAGGGACTAAAGGGCAGCTTTTAACTTGTATAAAATAAGAAATTCCTAACTGTAATGGCAAATGTGTCTTGAAGCCAATGTGTGTAGTGGTCAAGGTTTATTATCAGAAGAACCCACTTCTCTGCCTTATCAAAAAGAATAGACCCTGTCTGGAGACAACAGGGCTGTGTCACCACCACATGTCAATGCTTTGAAGGTAAAGAGCCCTAACTCAGGTGTGTTTCTTGGTCTATTTTAGGCTTGGAGAAAATTATAACTTGAAGCTTAGATAAAGTGTTAGGAAATTTATACATTAGGAAGGGAGCAAGGTCAAGGAAATGGAGTAAAGCAAACAGAAGAATTGGATTCACTTGATCTCTAACCTAGTCTTTTGGGAACTAAGATTCATTAAGAAAACATCCTTTCGGTCCAGAGTACTTCTCCACTTGGGATTTATGTGCTTAGAGTCTGGAGTCACAAGGGGGAAATGTGCTAATGAGCAGACACAGGAAGCTGTAAATACATCCTCGTCCCCAGTCCATCAGCCTGTGCAACCTTGGACGGGAAGGGCCATGCTTCTTGTCTGTTTGTTCCGAATCCTAATTCTGGCTGGGGGCCGATGTTTCACTCCATCCCGCTGTCTTGGCTGAGGACAGAGCTTTAGTCTGTATCATCTGCTGTCCAGGAAGGAATTCAGACTTCCACAAGGACACCTTCCTGTCACACACCCAGCCAGGTGAGTCTAACACCCCAGTGAACCATGGATGACAGGGTCAGAGAGAATGGAAGCCAAGAACATGGACCTGTCACCANGCCAAGAATATGGACCTGTCACCATGTGAAAGCCAATTCAACTTAGCCCAGAGCAAGTGTTCTCTCTGTTTGTTGGTTTGCTTGATTAAGTATTTAATGAATTTAATCAGTGCTAATGTCAATTTCACAGAGTGACTGCTACTCACACTTCTGAAGGTCTTTCATATTATTTATCATTAAATTGCTATTATTGCAATGCTAGAAAAACTATGTTGAGGTTGTTAAACTCAATGCGTGGCTCTAATCGGGTGTGATTTTGTCCCCTGGGGGGGGTCACTGATCACACTCTGAAGCCAGCTTCTCCTGCCACAGTGGAGAGTCGTGCCTGGAGGTAATGTCTAAACACCCCACAATGCGCAGCACATCCCCCACCCCAGGGCAAGCTCTGGCCAGAATGTCCATGGCACAGAGACAGAGAAGCTCTGGGGTAAAGAACATCAGTATTTGGAACACAGCTGCCTTCAGCTTCTGCCTTCA
>NW_023253132.1:0-10778 GCF_002007445.2 Ailuropoda melanoleuca
TGCTTGTGTTCACTCTCTCTCTCTCTGACAAATAAATAAATAAAATCTTAAAAAGAAAATAATCCTGTGAGCCTGTTACTCTTTCTCAAGTTATCTAAAGAATATTTTCAAATGATCTGGAAATCTAAACAACTAGTTTCTTTCTTTGAAATGTATATTCCCAGTCTTAGAATAGAGAGAGTCACCAAGTGCATTTTGTGGGCAAAATCTCACCCACCATTTCATGTTTTGTATTAATGTTGACANGGTCAGCAATAAAAAGAAAAAAAAGTTAAGTACTTAAATATAGTTATTTTATTTTTTTATTTTTTTTAAAGATTTTATTTATTTATTCGACAGAGATAGAGACAGCCAGCGAGAAAGGAAACACAAGCAGGGGGCGTGGGAGAGGAAGAAGCAGGCTCATAGTGGAGGAGCCTGATGTGGGGCTCGATCCCAGAATGCTGGGATCACGCCCTGAGCCGAAGGCAGACGCTTAACCGCTGTGCCACCCAGGCGCCCCTTAAATATAGTTATTTTAATAAAATGCACTAATTTAGGTAAAACAACGTAGATGCTAGTTTTGTAGACTTTGAGCAGCTTCACACACCAAGGCAGCTCTAAGGAATCTGGTGGAGAGCCTGTCACTCAGGATGATCCATTAGCAGCACTCAAAATGCATTTTTATCTCCTCATTATCTTGGTGATTTGGCTGTGTTGCTGTCGTAGAAGCTGCTTTTACCTTAAAAGAGGGACTTGACTATGATTCTTGTGAACAGAGCACCGACACTGCATCTATGACAGATGAAAAGAGCAGAAGCTCCCCAAATCACATTCAGTAATAAATCAGAAATGACAGAAAGAGAATTTCAGTGTATTCTTAAAAAATGAAATCCATCTCATAGCACAGGGTCTTTGAGAATTCTACAGAGAGGAAACAATTTAAAGCATACAAGAGCAAAACAAGTCACTTGGCAGGTGACTCTCGATGACTNGTGACTCTTGATGACACTGGGTGTGGTTTTCCACTCTGCCAACATCATTTTGTACTTTGCTTCTGGGTTCCCAACACCCCGCAGTCTTCCCTCTGACCATCCCCTGGCAGGACACCCTTGGAGGAAGGGCAGCAGTGGGAGGGAAGCATAAAGGCAACCCATTCTACTGCCCTTGAGGAACTCCGGCTCTAGAATTGACAAAAGGAAATGAAAAAAAAAATCTGTTCAACTGACATTATGTGAGAGAGAATAGCAGTTCTTAATATATATTCCAATTATTTAAAAAATATTAACCCCCAATGTTTATTAATATATTTACTCCGATCCTTATAACTTTGTGTGAGGGCAAGCATTTCAAAGGATGAATGTAAGGCTCAGAGGGGTCAAGTAATTTGCCAAGATGTATAGATCTCATTAGTGTCAAGGCAGAAACTAGAAGGCCTTAAATATTCTCAGACGGAAACATAGCAAGTCAGTGTTGTGCAGGGCGCTGATAATTCTATATATTCCAAGGAAAGTAACATGCTTTAAGTTTTTTCTTTTTAAAATATCTTTTCCTTGGGCACCTGCTTTTTGCAGGGTGTCCCCAACGAGAATGCATATGATGTGCACCCAGGAGGCACAGCCTTTTTTATCCAGAAGCCCCAGGAGAAGAGCAGCATATGCCAGTGTGATGCATGCATCCACGGTAAGGTGGGTTTGAGGACAGCCATCACCAACAACCTGAATCTATTTTTTCCATATAGGACATGAACATCCCTATGGAATTAAAATGAGCCATCTTCCATCTACTACACTGCTGCCACAGACACCGGAGGACTCCAACTCCCCTTCCACCCTCCAGGAGTCCCTCCTTCTGGAGCAGGGCATCGCAGAGATGCAAGGCCAGTTCATCCTGAAGCCCAGGCACCTGACCCAGAACCAGCAAGGGAGAGGTGAGCCCCTTCCCTTTCTTCCAGTGTCTTCTCTTGGCTCGTGTCTCCACCCTTGAACACAAATTCATGGCACAGAGCTTATTCTCTGTGGGGGGTGGGAAGGAACAATACAGGCAAAAACCCCAAAACTACACAGAATCAAGCTTAGAGAAACCCAAAGGCCTGAAATCAAAACCCAGCTCACTCTCTAGGAAGGTGGTTTGTTTTAATTCTTCTAGGTAGACCATTACTCCTTCCTCTGTATCCCTAGAGCACTTTCTATATAGAATTATGTGTGTACACATCTGTATGTCTTATTAGAGCACAAGCTTTTTGTGGCCTGAAAACAGGTGTTCCCCATTCCAGGGTTTTGTCTAGTATCTCAGGCCATCANTGCCATCACAGGATGGGATCAAATGATTGCATGGCTTAGACACACCTGGAATGGAAGAACTCAGTGGAGTAAAGAGTTAAGGAACTGAATTGGATTTATTCTGGGCTAAGCCTGAAGTGGCCTTGGGGTTCCAGGTAGAATTCAAGTCTCAATTCTGCCCCTATTTTCCATGTCTGCTTCAGAGCTAGGTCAAGGCTGTAGCTAAACAGAATGTTTATGGTCAGGGCTTTTTAATCATCCTCCTTGCTATTTTTCCCCTAACGCTCCATTATTTTCCCACTAATATTACTTTCTCTGATGAAAATGTTATTAATCCGTATTCATATTTGGCCCAAAATAGAAAGTATTTTATTGTTAAGATTGTTATTATATGAGCACAAAGTTTCAAAAATTTTATTTTTCAATATTCATACCCTAATTCGAGCATTAGGAAACATTAACCCAAATCTTGCCAGGACTGTTTAAGAAAGGATAGGTTTCTATCAAGATAGCTTGTTTAATCATTCACATTTTTCATGGCCATAGCATATATTTTTATTAGTCACAGAGGCAACATGAACTCTAGCACCAAATAATGTACATTACAAAACATCCCGCTAAGCCTGAAAATACCTTTTTGAGAAAAAGTATACAACTCAATGTCTACTTGCTTTCTGTATATAGTCATAGATACATAGCTTTCTATCAAGGGATACAATATTCTTAAGAGCATTCTTCTTATTAAAGCTGAATAATGGTATGTATTTGGGTAGTTTTAGAAATAATAAAACTAGGGTAAGAGTAGGGAACCCAGGTTGCTTACAACAACTCAACTTATATATTAACATGTATCTNGTATATTAACATGTATCTGAAGAAAATGCATACATTTTGATGTACAGGAATCCCCTCCTGGATTTAAGAATGTATTTGCTGTCTTCCTTCTCTCCCTTTAAAATGGCAGGGGTATCAATTTCAGGGTAGGAAGAAAGAGCCTTAGTTAAGCAAAGTGGTGGCAATCCTTCATGATTGCCTAACTTCTAGAGGTTGCAAGATCAAATAGAGAATGGGAGTGATGTCTGCTTTGGGGGGAAGAGATGTCTAGACTGCCTTAGCCCCCCTGAGCTAGGAAATTACTTTTACCAAGGCTGCCATGAGCCATGCCTTGTGCTGAGTAGTACATTATATTTAGTGCAATGAGTTGTAGGCAGCAGAATTTATGTTAAAGTTGAGCAAACTGAAGCTTAACAATTTTTGAGTAATCTGTCTAACTAAGTGGCAGAACCAGGATGCTTCTGGTTCTTAGATCCTGGTCTCTCTGATCAGGTACCATGAGTGTTGCCACCCACATGAGTGGACATGGTGACACACTCACTACATCCCAGTAAAGCCGAGTGGACAGTTGGCTAGGGGTGTTTGGTGAAATGTTGCTCATCTGTTTATCCTTCTATACCTTGGCTCCTCTGTGGACTTTCTAAAGAGTTCAGTTATTTAAGCAGATTATTTAGGCAAATGTTAAGGTATCTTACAAGGGAAACACTCCTGGCTGAGCAGTAGAAATCTGAACTCAGCTTTTCACTGCCAATCACCTGTTCTTTGTAAAGCTCTTCTGCATTTCTTTGATAGGGAGTGTTGGGTAATTCTAAATCATCTCTGGAAATTGGGGGTAAATAAATGCATTCATAATCCCTCATTGTTTTTCTTTTTGTATGTTTTCTTTCAAGCCTTGTACTTGTATGTGTGTGTACATACATGTATGTTTGAGTGTGTGTGAGGAATTGTATGCAATTCATTGTGGATTAGGCTCTTTTCAGTAAATATCAAACATATTTAAAAAAAAANAAACATATTTTACAAAAAAAAATTCGCCTCTGGGTAGCTCAGTGGGGTATCACAAGAAAACACAGCCACCTGGAATCTTACCGCATCACCAGCACGTAATGACTACTTCCCAGGACTCTGACTGCAGAGAGTCACCCTCGGACACGGCCCAGGGCAGAGGCACCAGAGGCTGGCTGAGAAGTGGGGTCACTCAGACAGTGTCATGAAAGGCAGATCCTTTTGATGGTAGAAAGTTGAGCACTCAGAAAGCCAAAGAGGCAATCTAAGGCTGGGAGGAGACTCACTGTGAAAGCAGATGATCACCAAACTCAGCTTGATTTGAATACCAATCTTTTAAGCCTTTAAAATCGGATCTGACACCTGATGAATCCACTGATCATACTTACCCATAGGAAGCAAACAACTACAAGTTAAGTAGCTCATGATACAGGTCAACGCACAGTAGATGGCACTGGAAGTATTGACCCTGAGTCTGATCAGGTCTCCAGGCTTAACCACTAGTTTGCAGGATCTGGGGAAGAACACATTCACCATGATGCTGCTATTAGCCAATTTCAGAACATAGAGAATTTTATCCAACAAATGACTCTGTTTCCCTCTTCTAACCATTGCAATGAACATACTATAAAAAGGCAAAGGTGAAAATAAGGTTAAGTGAATTAAATTACTACTACTAATCTCACTTCTTCCTTAGGCTCAGGCCAGAATACAGTTAAAAGGCGATCTTTCAGAAACTGGGCCTTTTGGCTGAGAGCCAGCCCTTGCCAAGACAACCAGTGCACAGCGCCACCTTCTGCAAAGCCAGGACAGCTCTTCGGAGTTTCCCTCACGGATGTGTGTGACAAGGACAACTTGCCCTCTGCAATTCTGGTAGGTCTTCTCATTTTGGTCTTCAATGGCCCTCCTGAGGAGGAGAATCTCTGAGAGGCCAAGTGTTCTCACCCAAATCTATCCCCAAATGGAGAAATCATTAGACAGACCCTGACTTTGGCTGAGAAGCTTTGTTACTGTTATTTCAAAGAACAAAATCCGGTTAAGGTACTGCAGAGTCATAAGGCAAATACAACAGGAAAAGACATTCTTGTCCATTCCGCTTGTTTCTTGTTTCCAAAAAGACCCACATAGGCCTGTTCAGATTAGTCAAAATGGACTCTGTGTATGAGTCTCTGAGCATCCACCTCAGCTTCACATTCTCCCTTCATTGCCTTCCTGAACTCACATTCATCTCAAGTCTCCTTCAGCTGAGTCTACTCAGTCTAACAACTGGAAACATCTCACACAAGCATAAAGACATCCTCTGGCAAATATGAATCCGTTAATCCTAATGGAATATGTCAAACGAAAGCCACAGAGTTTGGCCTGTGTTGTCTCAAACTGGTGTACTGAATTGTCAGTGTTGACATTTATCGAGTATCTGGTATCTCTGCAAGCACTGTACTAGATGTAGGGAATGTTCTGCAAGGTATGAAGAAATCTATCACGTTAGTTCCATGCTACGTACTACCCCAGTCCTTGCATCACAGCAAATTTAGAGGGTAGCTAGGATTGTCATCCTCTGCTCCTCACAAATGAATTAGAAAAGCCTCAGTACAGTATGTATATGCCCCAGGTCACACAATAGATAAGTAGCATAATAGATTTCAGATCCCTGGGACTCCCTGACTGCAGCCCTTACTATCTTTCTACACTGCAGGGAGAGGACATGAAGATTGAGCAAAAGACAATGAAAGAGTCATGCAAAGGGAATGTAATCAGAGAAGGAGAAGAGAGTTTTTGAGCCTGATTTTAAAAGAGAGAAGGAAATAGAGGAAGTAGGAATGGAGTATACAGCCACTTAAAGAGAAATAAACAAATGGGAAATGAGTATAGCAAAGAGATTTCCATACTTGGGGAAGAGCATCTATGTAAGGGAATAATGAGAAAAGAATGGTGAAGTAGGAAAGTGATTCCACAAAGGCCTTGACACAGGGAAGTTTGATTTAAAAGTGTAAATTCAGTGAAAAGGGAATTCTGATTTTAAAAAGTATTTAAAATGCTTCAGTGTATGACTCTAAAATGGATTTTGGGTAGAAAATACATAGAGACACTGAAAAAAAGAACCCTAAATTGACTTTAGTCCTTCCAGCTCTAAAACATAGCATCACATTCCCTCGGTCCTTCAAAAAGGAGGGAAGCTTGTGCTCTGGGCTTGTGGATACGAAATGCCATATACTTTACTTTTCTTCCTATAGGATATGCTTTGCTTTATCAATCAAAAAGGGCCACACGCAGAAGGTATCTTCAGAAAATCAGCCAATATGAAATCATGCATAGTCCTAAAGGAGAAACTAAATTCTGGGGACAAAGTGAACTTGGACAGTGAATCTGTTCTTGTGGTAGCATCCATCTTATAGGTAGGGAAAGTTAAAGTTTACCATAGTAAGCNAGCATTATCCACACATGAGTAACTGAAGCTACGATTGGTGTACTTCATCCTGACTGCCCAAGTACCATAATAGGCATAATAGACTAAGAACCTGAGAAACTGAAAAACACTTCACAAAATCAAAATTTAAGGAAGCTACTTTAAGGACTTTTTAAAAGCCCCATATGTTAGAAATATTTTGTTTTTACCACACTCCGCCCTCCCCGCCTTCACTCCTGAAGACTCCATGCAAAATACTAATACCGATATGACTACTAGTAATAATAATATATTTCAAAATATACACTTACACATAACACAATGTTTATCAAAGCAAACATCCTCACTGCCCTCCTAATGAAGGCAAAGTTTCCGAAAGAAAATTCATAGTAAACATTTGAAAATAGTTAAAGTTTACCATAGTAAGCAAATATTTGCTTTATGCTGAGTCAAAAAAGGCTCAGTGAGGCCACCAAATCATTCTTAGCCATCACTCTTTCCCCTTTCTTAATGCCTTTTACTATATAAGTTGTGTAGGAATGACTTCACCATTTGTGCCTCCTTTCACCTTTACCATCCTTGGCATCCTTTTGTTAATATTTGTTACATCTAGCCCACCATCCAAGGTTATAACTACATGGTAACCAGCACCTACCTTTCGCCTCTTCTTATAAATCTAACTTTTGGAGTAGATGCAACAGACAAAATTAATTTGGAATTCTGAAAAGTCAATAGATTTACATAAAACATAGACTAATTTTGAAATGATACAGCTAAATCACAGGTATCCAGTTACATTTCTAAAAGGGGAACAGAGAAAGAAACAGAGNCAAAAGGGGAACAGAGGAAGAAACAGAAATACAACAGACAAAGAATTTAATCCACCCACCTTAGCCCTTGTTAACAGCTCTGAACAAAACTACGTTAATGTAGCAATGACTACAATCTTAGAATCTCGGTGACACTTGGGTCTTTCCTTGTCCCCCACTAATGTTCGATGATATGATAAGTAGCAAAGTCCAGAAATGACTTAGTTAACCACTACTACACTGGGGCCATAGTAATATACACTAGTAATATACATACAGGCATCAAGAGACAGGGGAAGAATGATGATAAAGTAGGTATGCGAATAGCAAGATGAGTGTCACCCTCTGTAAGGTGCACACATGGAATTGATTTTCTAGCAAGAGTTAGTAGGTTCTTTCCTATTTCCATGTTATAAGGACAGACTAGGAAGAGGGTAACCACTTGTGGATATAGTTCTTAGACAGTTCTAAAGTTTTCTCTTCCTAAAGTTGGCTGATCTTAGTGGAGAATCAGACTCTGTAACCTTGGCCTTGATAATATCATGTCAAACTAGCTGGAGAATTGGCCTTAACTAGAAATGAATATATCTTCAGGACCACGGTGAGTTTGCCATCAGAGTCTCAACTTTTATACAGTTAAGAAAAGGAAGAATGAAGCAATTATGAGAGTAGCTTTCTTCCAAGGAGCACACATACCTCAAGTCAGAAGACCCAGTTCTTTCCTAATATGTGTGCAAGCGCACACCTGTTTGTGTTTTGTTTCAGAAATTTTCTTGCTAGAAATAAGAGCTAGCACTGAGTCTAAAACAAGCAAAATGGGTACGTGTATTTCTGTCTAAGAAACTAATAGGGTTTAGGGTGGTCTATAGCCAGACCCTGTCAGTTTGTGGTAGTTTGCAAAAAAGTATGCAAAAAAATAAGTTGCAGATNGAAGTATGCAAAAAAATAAATTGCAGATGATAGAAGGGAGCTTTATCTTCATTTCCACCACAGCCTAAGCTCTGCTTTTATGCTTCTAAGTTTTAGTTGGAGAAAATTCAAGCACCTGCTTCTGCATGTGCAAGTCAATGGAGAGTGAGAGCCGAGCTCCGTGTGGGTCACATTTGAATATCTGTGAAGGAAGTAGGGGCTGAACTGAGTTTTTTAACTAAATATTTTCTCTGTAATATTTCCAGTATATATTTTCTATAATATCTATATCTTTATCTCCCATAGGATTTTCTTCGAAATATCCAAGGAAGTATATTTTTATCTGATCTCTATGACAAATGGCTTGGTGTTATTGATCAAGGGAACGAGGAGGAGAAAATAATTGCGGCCCAGAGGTAATGATGCAATAATTACTCTACTCTGCTTACATCTCAAAAATATAGCCAACATACTGTTAGGAAAATATTGGCTTACATTTTGCAGCTTTGTCCACTAAAATAATGGGCAATGCCAAAGAGTTTCAATTCTTCACACCCATGGAGGCCAGCTTCAGAATAGAGGCATGCCTTAGGGCTATCATTGTGCTTCTCCTGATCTTACGAATGTGGGATCCTTGGCCATTTTATACAATTCTGAATATGAGACTGGTAGACAAAATCCACTGGTCTCAGAGAAATGCTAGAACATCAACTGCCAGTGGTACGTAAGTTTTTCAAACATTTAACTAACCAGAGAAGTTTTTATCTGGTTCAGGAACTNTTTCAGGAACTGAATTCACTGAAACATTTTTGTATATATGCGTGCCTGGAACTCTGCTACAGTGGGTTGTGTACTGGACATACAAAGACATACCCTGTTCCCTGTCTCTGTATTTCCAACCTCCTAAGTGGAATCACTTGCCTTATTTAAAAGTGCATTTTTCTGACCTTAGGCTTTTAGCCCAGCTGCCAAGAGCGAATTTTGTTCTCTTGCGATACCTTTTTGGAGTGTTACACAACATTGAGCAACATTCCTCATCCAATTAGATGACAGCTTATAATTTATCCGTGTGTATAGCCCCAAGCATTCTTTGTCCACCTAATTCCTGCAGCTTGGAATTGGAAGACATCGTCATGAGAAAGGTAACGAGGGCTCTCATTTTTGTCCCATGGCGGGGGGCGGGGTAGAATCCCAACTCTGAACCGGAAATGTGCTTTAGTAACTCTGATGGATCAGTTTTGAAAAGTGTACATTGTCATTAGGCTCCCCTGGAGTGGCAGAGTTCTTTATCCTCCTCTGGTGGGGTCTGGAAGGGGGTGTCGTTAAGCTGGAAACTCAGAGTAGTTGAGTCACTTCTTCCCCATCCAGGAGACTAAACACTAGACTGACTAAACAAAAGAGAGAGAAGAGTCATGTGATATGACAGAAAAGAACCTGGGCTTTGGANTAATCAGATGACAGCTTATAATTTATCAGTGTGTATAGCCACAAGCATTCTTTGTCCACCTAATTCCTGCAGCTTGGAATTGGAAGACAACGTCATAAGAAAGGTAATGAGAGCTCTCATTTTTTGTCCCATGGCGGGGGGGGCGGGGTAGAATCCCTACTCTGAACTGGAAATGTGCTGTAGTAACTCTGATGGATCAGTTTTGAAAAGTGTACATTGTCATTAGGCTCCCCTGGAGTGGCAGAGTTCTTTATCCTCCTCTGGTGGGGTCTGGAAGGGGGTGTCGTTAAGCTGGAAACTCAGAGTAGTTGAGTCACTTCTTCCCCATCCAGGAGACTAAACACTAGACTGACTAAACAAAAGAGAGAGAAGAGTCATGTGATATGACAGAAAAGAACCTGGGCTTTGGAGTTTCACAAGTCAAGGTCCAACTCTCAGCCTAATCCTCCAGGGACTTGTAACCTTGGGCAAAGCCATGGTTTCCTCATTACACAATGGTGACAACACCCAGCTCCTCTGGTCATTACCGGCCCATCCTAGGTGGCTTGGGCAGAATGAGCACTCATGTCTCCAAACACGTTGGCCTTCCTGTGCAAGTTGTGGCTCATATAGAAAAATACTTGGCTACTATTTCACCTCTGCTACATCACATGGAAACTAGTAGAAGATTCCAGAACATCCTAATGGAACCACTACATGCCTAATAAGATGACAGCTCCTCCCCAAACTCACACAGAGAGCCAGCACAAGGCAAAGCAATGCATGAGGAGGGACTGCTGTTAAACAGACAGACATGTTTTCTCTCCAGCTGCATGGGTTTTCCCCCACAAAAAACACCACAAAAATCTCTGTTTCCCAATTTTAAGATACTTCATTTAATAAGTGTATTTTCATAAGTTTTTGTCTATACTTCATAAATTTTAACAAGATGTTATATGTCAGTTAAGCTCAATGGAACTGGAAACAAAATTTAAAAATAAAAAATAAATTAGTAAAATTTAATAAGGTAAGTTACTTTGAAAATTATCCTAGTTTTAAAGATGTAATCATTGATATCAAAATATTAGTTATTAAACTAGGCCACAAATTATAACTTCAGCGCACCG
>NW_023253133.1:0-2726 GCF_002007445.2 Ailuropoda melanoleuca
GGTCATGTGTGTGAAAACTTGTACTGATTCTAAAGCAGGATAGACGTGCTGCTGGTTTTCGTGTCTGTCTCACCCCACTGCCTCTCTTTTTGATGCTCTCTGCTCACAAATGGCCAACTACACTGTTGGCCATGCGTTTCGGCTAAGTGACCTTGTGTGTAGTATTGATTTCAAAACATCCAGCAAAGATCTGCTCTTTAATTTTTCTTTAACATGTGGAAAATCCTTTAAAATGTGATCGATAGCTCATGTGCAGGCTTTCACCAGCCCTGGACGGTGATGCACGCTGTGCCTAGGTTACTCCTGCTGGTTTTCCAGAAGGACTAATCATTCCTAGTCGGGATCAGCTGTTGCCTGAGCCGTGACAGATGCCGGAGTGGTCTCCGGTGCTCAATTGCCTGGCTGCGGAGTCCAGCTCTGCCCCTCACTAGCCCCGCAACCCAGGGAAGTTTTCCTAGGCTTTCCATGCCTCGTTGTCCCCATCGGGAACATGGGGATCTCGACAGTGGTGGAGGCCGTCCTGTCCCACTCCAGCCCAGCCGAGGGCTGTGTCTGGAGCAAACCCAGAGCAGGTGGGGGATACAGGTAGTCAGTGTCAGGAACAGTCACAAATGTCTTCAAGCCCCGGTCTCTCCAGGCATAGAAGGAAGGCGATGACAGAATAGCTTGGGAAGCCCTTTGCAACAGTAGACATGGGACACGGAGGCAGTGTTATTATAATGCCGTGATTGTGATCTCTGCAGTGCGGGGGGAGCTGCGTGTGCGGGCGCGTGTGCGAGGAGGCTTCTGTCCAAGACGGGATTCACAAAGGCAGCTGAACCATCCATCCTGGCCTCACATAAAAGATAACAAGAAGGAGACGGAGCGCGGAATGCAGGAGAGGCAGCACAAATAAAGCCAGTTAATAAATCTGTCTTAAAGCCCTTCCCCAAACGCTGGAGTTAAATTTCATCTCAGATCTCCGTGCCTAACAAGCACTTTGAGGTAAGGCGGCTCCTGAGAGCTACAGAACTTTGAAAACACAGGCAGCTCTTTCTGCTTGGCTGTGAGGAGGGATGACTTTCTGAACCCCATTCTCCGAGCCAGACAACGCCGACCGGCTATAAACAGGTGCACACTAATTAGCTGCGTTTGCAAGACTCCCACTTCACTCCTGAGTGGCTGCGTGATCAGGGGCCACATGGCTGACACCACGGCCAAAGTGTCAAGCGGACTGATGAGTGCCCGGGGCCCGAGCTGCCGTGGGGCCTGTTCTCCCTGACAGGTAGTGGGAGTGCTGGCTGCGATCCCTCTCCGGAGAGGAAAGTTGGCCTTCGGGGAGGAACAGTGGGCAATGATGCATAGAGGTCTGCAATTTTAATACAAAAGTCCCAGACTTGATGTGGTTTGTGTAATCCAGGGAAACCCACAAGAACCAAAACACAGGCCAATTCTAAAGTCAGTGCCTTCTTCCCCAAAGAGGCCAGGATGTGACACTCTCCTCCAGTCCTCTGCCCAGACACAGGCCCTGGAAGGGGCCGCACTGTCTGTTTCCAGCAGGGAGTTGGCGGGAGGCTTTCCGCCACCTTCCAGAAACATGGGCAGCATCCTTGTGTCTCCCAATCAGGCACACAGTTCAAATACTCACTTAAAGAAATCTGTTTGAATGAAACTTAATCTCTGTCTCACTCCAAACACAAAACCCAGAGCCATAGAAGCTTCTAGAACAGAGGTTTTTTTTTTTTCTTAAGATTTTATTTATTTATTTGACAGAGAGAGACAGCCAGCGAGAGAGGGAACACAAGCAGGGGGATCACGCCCTGAGCCAAAGGCAGACGCTTAATGACTGCACCACCCAGGTGCTCCCAGAGGTTTTTTTTTTTTTAAATCTTTTATTTATTTATTCCAGAGGAAGAAAGCCCAAGCAGGGGGAGGGGCAGAGGGAGAGGGAGAAGCAGGCTCCCCGCTGGGCAGGGAGCCCAACATGGGACTCGATCCCAGGACGCTGGGATCACCACCTGAGCTGAAGTCAGACGCTTCACTGACTGAGCCACCCAGGTGTCCCAATGTGGCTGTGTTCAGATAAAACTTTACTTATGGATATTGGAGTCTGGATTTCATACATTTTTCACATGTAATGTATCAGTCTGTTTCTGATTCCCCTCCAGCCATTTAAAAATGCAAAACCATGCTTAGGTCATCAGCCACCCAAGCACAGGTGGCAGGCCGGTTCCGTCCTGAGAGCCATGGTTTGCCAGCCTCCATCCTAATAGTTACCATCGGTGAAAATCTTAGGATCCTGACAAAGACTTTATCGTCAGGATGCAAAACGCACTAACCACAGAATTAAAAAGTGTATAAATCGGACTTCACCAAAATTAAAAGTTTTTGCTCGTTACAAGACAGCGTGAAGAATGTGCATCTTCAAGAGTCATCATTCAGATAAGGCACAGACTGGAAAAAATATTGCTAGCGCCTGGATGTGGCAAACAACTTGTACCCAGAATGTGTAGAGGACTCCTCCAAATTAATGAAAAAGAGAAAACAGCCTGATTTTAAAAATGAACAAAATGAACAAAGACTTGATCAGGCCCCTCACAAAAAAAGATCGAGGAATGGTGGATAAATATATCAGAGCATCTCAGTATTTTCAGTCATCGGGGAAACGCATATCACGGCCACAGTGGACAGGACGGCGTGGACGCAAGAGGTGAACAGTCCTGAATGTTGGCAGAGCAGAGAAGAGG
>NW_023253133.1:2874-4089 GCF_002007445.2 Ailuropoda melanoleuca
TGGACGCAAGAGGTGAACAGTCCCGAATGTTGGCAGAGCAGAGAAGAGGGAGGTCCCTGGTGTTGCTGGCGGCAAAGCGAAATGCCACCATCCTTTTGCAGAACCGTTTATTAGAAATTCAATGGTGTTGCTACCGTGGGACTCAACACTTGCTCGTTAGTGTTTCCCCGAGAGAAAGGAAAACGCCTGTCTGTCAAATGGCTGTGTAGAGCAGCCTTATTCGTAACAGCCCAGAGCTAAAAAGAGCGAAAATGGGCCTCGATAGGAGAACGGAGAAACAGTGGGATGTTTATGCCGTGGGATACGACACAGCCACGAAGAAGAATGAACCACTGAAACGTGCCACATCATGGATGGTTTTGTTTTGTTAAAGACTCACTTTTTGAGAGCAGTTTGAGATTTATAATAAAACTGAGAGGAAGGTACAGAGGTTTCCCCTATACCTCCTGCCCCTGCACACACACACACACACACACGCACGTATGCACACACACACGCACGCACACACGCACACACACATGCACACACACACGCACACATGCACAACTTTCTCCACAATCGACATCACTCGCCAGGATGGCACGTTTTTTAAATAAGATTTTATTTATTTTTTTATTCTATTTTTTTAAAGATTTTATTTATTTATGCGACAGAGATAGAGACAGCCAGCGAGAGAGGGAATACAACAGGGGGAGTGGGAGAGGAAGAAGCAGGCCCATAGCAGAGGAGCCTGATATGGGGCTCAATCCCATAATGCCAGGATCACGCCCTGAGCTGAAGGCAGATGCTTAACCGCCGTGCCACCCAGGTGCCCCTAAATAAGGTTTTATTTATTTATCTATTTATTTATTTGAGAGTGAGAGAGAGTGCAGACGCACAAGCAGGGTTTGGGGGAGGGGCAGAGGCAGAGGGAGAAGCAGACTCCCCACTGAGCAAGGAGCCTGACGTGGGGCTTGATCCCAGGACCCTGAGATCATGACCTGAACCAAAGGCAGACGCTTCACCAACCGAGCTACCCCGGCACCCCAGGATGGCACATTTTTTTTTAGAAGCACACACCTGCACCGACACATCACGATCACGTGGGGNTAGAAGCACACACCTGCACCGACACATCACGATCACGTGGGGTTCACGTTCCATATTGTACGTTCTGTGGGCTTGGACAAATATATGGCATGCGTGATGATATCACACAGAGGAGGGGCACTGCCC
>NW_023253134.1:0-2946 GCF_002007445.2 Ailuropoda melanoleuca
CACTGTAGATTTTCAAAATGGAATGTGAGCATACATACACTCACATGGAAACAAATCTGAGAAAATGAGAATTCTGACCTATAAGGACTGGCAGCAGCACCGAAATCAGTAACGGAGTTACTCAGGCAACTGTGTTAGACAAAACTGAATGGAGCATTGAAATGAACTGAGATATGATGTGCAATAGTAGTAATTGAACAACATCATCATGGATCAGTAATTAACTTAGCAAAGACCTTGACATAAGACAGTATAGCATAGAAAGTCCCTAGAACAGTCTCGTCTGAGCAGATGCTCTGTTCGTATTGGTCCATCAAATCAGGAACTAGGTTTCAGTGCATATGAACATTTCCTATAGGTCAAGGTTGTATTTCAATTTACTTGCTAAGTGTTGTTCCATACAAGCNTAGATTTTCAAAATGGAATGTGAGCATACATACACTCACATGGAAACAAATCTGAGAAAATGAGAAGTTCTGACCTATAAGGACTGGCAGCAGCACCGAAATCAGTAACAGAGTTACTCAGGCAACTGTGTTAGACAAAACTGAATGGAGCATTGAAATGAACTGAGATATGATGTGCAATAGTAGTAATTGAACAACATCAACATGGATCAGTAATTAATTTAGCAAAGACCTTGACATAAGACAGTATAGCATAGAAAGTCCCTAGAACAGTCTCGTCTGAGCAGATGCTCTGTTCGTATTGGTCCATCAAATCAGGAACTAGGTTTCAGTGCATATGAACATTTCCTATAGGTCAAGGTTGTATTTCAATTTACTTGCTAAGTGTTGTTCCATACAAGCCAGCACACATGCTATGCATCTGGAAGAAAATAAATTGGCTCCCGATCTCGCACATCAAAAACAATTCAGAGGGATAACAGACCTCTATGTAAATGGGAGCTGCTCATTCAGGTGAAGGTGTAAAATGCTACAGATACAAGCTACAGGGGAGCAAAACCATTGTCTTTCAGGCAAGAAAATCAAAGGAAAGAAGAGAGACATATTTAACTGTATAAAATTTAAAACTTTTTCTGGATAATGTGTCCAACCAAAAGTCGATGACCAATAACGCTGCTAGCTGCAGAATAGGCATGGAGTTTGTGGACATATCATAATAATAGGCAACTAACAATGGACCTGGTGCTCCAATATAGAAATATTTGTCAAATTTAGTAATAATTTAAGAAAACAACAAGAAATCTCTTCATACCCATCAGCCTCTAAGACAATGTAAAGATCTTTCATGCTGATTGGCTTGGAATTTTTAACCAGGTAGCAAAAGAAGGGTCTCTAATTTTGCTGGCAGAAATATGAACTGTTACAATGTTAGGAAAACAACCTGAGGACAGCTATAAATATGAAAATACAGATATTCTTTAGCTCAGGGGTTCTCAGTCTCAGCATATTGACATTCTGGTCCAGACTGTTCTCTGTGGTGGTCTGTGTCCTGGGCTTTGTAGGATGTTTAGAGCGTCCCTGGCCTCTCCTGACACCTCCCATATGACTCCAAATTGCTCAGTGTCCCCCTAGGGAACAATATTTCCTCTAGAGGAGAACCAGATTTTTTTTCACATTCATAGATCTTTTATTATAGTATATTGTTATAATTGTCCTATTTATTGTCATTGTTGTTAACTTTTTAACTGTGCCTAATTTGTAAACTAAACTTTATCATGGTATGTGTATTTGGGGGGAAAAAGCATTACATATATAGGGTTTAGTACTATCTGTGGTTACGGGCATCCACTGGGGGTCTTGGAACACATCCTTCACAGGTAACGGGGGACTATTGTATAGTCTATTGATTTTGTTACTCTGGAGAAAATACAAAAATACGAAATACAAAAGCAAAACAGGGCATAGGACTTACACTAGGCCATGTTTTCCTAGCAAATGAACACACTATGCTACCCTCCATAGACTAAATATTTGTGTCTCCCCAAAATTTATATGTTGAAACCCTAACCCCCAATGCGATGATATCAGGAGGTGGAGCTTTTGGAAGGCGTTTAGGTCTTGAGGGTGGAGCACTCCTGAATGGGATTAGTGCCTTTATAAAAGTGACCCCAGAGAGCCTCCTCCCCCTTCCTGCCAGGTGAGGGCACAGTGAGAATATGGCCATCTACGAGCCAGGAAGCCCAGCCTCACCACACCCTAAATCTGCCAGTGCCTTTTTTTTTATATAATAATATTTTTTTTATTATATTATGTTAGTCACCATACAGTACATCCCTACTTTTTTATGTTAAGTTCTATGATTCATTACTTGCGTGTAACTCCCAGTGCACCGTGCAATACGTGCCATCAGTAGGAGAAGAAAGGGAAGAAGAAAGGGGGGGTGAACAGAAGGGGGAATGAACCATGAGAGACTACGGACTCTGGGAAGCAAACTGAGGGCTTCGGGGGGGGGGGATGGGATAGGCTGGCGATGAGAACCAGATTTTTAACATAAGAATCACCAAATATTTTTGTAGAATTGTTTTAATAGCAATGTTTTGAGGAAAAATAGAAAAAGCTTTCACAGTGTGAGCAGCACAGCCACATTGTGAAATATTATGCTGACCCCGAAAGAAAGAATCAGCACTTCTCTAGTCGACTNAAAAGAATCAGCACTTCTCTAGTCGACTGGAGGCAAGTCCATGAGATATTATTGAGAAAGAAGGAAGAATGGATACAGGTAGGAAAGAAGACTGCCCTGGAACTAAGAGCATTTATGATGAGCACGGGATACCACTCATCATTTGTACAGTGGATGAATGGGTATGTGTGCATCATCTAGGAAGAGAAGTTTTAGACACTAAGAACTTAATGAAGAAAGATTGTCAGGAGGAATGAAATTAGGTCAAGTGTGGTGTTTTCAAAACAACTGTGTGAAACAAATTATGTGAGAATCTAAAACTATCATATATAAAGACAATTATCATATGGTTTCACTCAT
>NW_023253135.1:0-3012 GCF_002007445.2 Ailuropoda melanoleuca
AGGAATAGCCTGTTCCCGAAGGCTCACTTGGTCAAGCACCTTGAAGCAGATGAACTAATGTTCTCATGGCTGGATCAGCTGGCCTTTTGGTTGTATTAGAAGACAAGAGTTTTCCGTGAAAGAGGACACTCAGGACCACATAGATCATCTTAATCTAGGATACTATTCCAGAGTGTAAAGCTCCTGGGCTCACTGAGTCCTTAAATTTCGTTCATCAAGGGAAGAAATCCTGGTTCAGTCTTTCTAGCCATGCTTGTATTCAGGCTCATTTCACTAAGAAAAATTCACACTGTCATCCCTTGTGCTACTTAGCAAACCCTTTGTTGCTGATTTAGATAATGATATTTGTGGTACTATCCATGGTGATCCCTGGAGTGTGACATCCTGGTTAGGTCCTTCAAATATTAAGTTCAGTCTGTGGTGTGTAAAACAGAGGTAATTGGCACACACATGTGTATCATGCTTTTTACTGATATCAGGAAATGGAAGTTGCAGAAGGATTTTTGAACAGAGGAGTGACACGATCAGATGTGCACTTTAGGACAGCGCTTGTGCCACATTTTTGTCCATGTGAATCTACTAAGGATTCTATTAAAATGTGTAATCTGATTCAGCAGTCCTGGGGAGGGGCCAATAATCTGTAATTTTAACAAAACTTTCAGGTGAAGCTGATATCAACTGTTGGTCCCTAACACACTTTCTGTACCAAGCGTTTAAAACAAGGACCTGCAATTTTTTCTGTAAAGGCCAAGAGAAAAATATTATCAAGTTTTATATCACCTTTGTTGCTGTTTCACTTTACTCTTATAGCATGAGAGCAGCTATCAGTAATACATAAATTAATGATTATGGTTGTGTTCTAATAAAACTTTATTCAAAAAAAATCAAAGTTTGGATTTGGCACAGAGGCAATAGTTTGCCAATCCCTGATTTAGTATCCCTGGCAATAGTATGTAGATGGATTGAAAGGATGTAGGAGAGATTAGAGACAGGTAACCCAGTAAGTGGAAGAAATTTCAATGGAACCTGATAAATGCTTAGACTATGGCAGAAGGTTGGGAAATCAAAAGCAGGAGTAGAATTTATAGGACTTGACAGGGGTAGATAAAATATGCAGAGCTGACATCAATATTGGATGGATTTTGGATCCTCGAGTAATAAAATGAAGCATGACTTTTCAGGGACACATTTTGAGAGGATTAGTTTTTTGGTCTGTTTTTTTCGCTAGGATATGACAGCTTTTGTTACTGATGTCCTTCAGGATTTATGAAAGCCCAGACAATCTGATGTTCCTATTAATGATGTAAAATTGGAAAAATTTTATACGAGGTTTCAGATTTCAGGGAAAAAAATCTCATTTCAATTAAGTCTTCTTTCTACTGAAATATGAACAGATTTGTTTTCTGTGTTGTAGTTTTTAGAGTTAAAGAATTGTATGCCACGTACAAGTGAGTTTCTCTTCTGCTCGGGGGTATCTGTAGGTGATAAGGTATATCCAAGAAAAATCAGTAAGTATTACATATCTGTAGTAGATATTTATGATTAAAAAGTGAGCTAAACAGGGGTCAGCTGGGTGGCTTAGTCAGTTAAGCATCCAACTCTTGATCTCAGCTTAGGTCTTGGTCTCAGGGTCCTGAGTTTGAGCCTAGCATAGAGCCTGCTTAAAAAAAAATAAGTGGCCTTGACAGACATAACTCAAGCTTAAGAAATGGAGTGTTTTGGGGCGCCTGGGTGGCACAGCGGTTAAGCGTCTGCCTTCGGCTCAGGGCATGATCCCGGTGTTATGGGATCGAGCCCCACATCAGGCTCCTCTGCTATGAGCCTGCTTCTTCCTCTCCCACTCCCCCTGCTTGCATTCCCTCTCTCGTTGGCTGTCTCTATCTCTGTCAAATAAATAAATAAAATCTTTAAAAAAAAAAAGAAATGGAGTGTTTTTGGAGGGAGTATAATGCAAATGCCCTAGAGTTAAACAATAGAGGAGTTAAATTATATCTCAAAGTAGTGTTGCACCAATTGAGTTGTGTAGAATAGTTAGAAATTAGTCCTTTGGTCAAAAATTCAGGAAACATTAGTTACCTACTTTCAGCATTCAGAAAAAGGGCTTACTTATCCATGATGCAAAACCATTATGACACCTATGAAAGTGCAAAATCCCATCATCATGTTTAATTTCTAATTTACCTTCAATATTCCCCAGTTGTCCCTGTAACGTCTATTACTGTTTATTTGTTTTAAAATCAGAATCTGATCACATGTCACACACTGTGTTTGGTTGTTACGTCTTTCAGTCCAGTGTTCTCAAAATGTAGTTCCTTGGACCTCCAGCACTAGCGTCATCTGGGAACTTATTAGAAATACCACTTCTCAAATCCCATCCCAGATCTACTAAATCCAAAACCCTGGAGATGAGACCAAGCATCTGTGGTGGTGATCCTGAAGCATGCTAAAGTTTGAAAAACATTGCTTTAGTACAGTCTTGACTTTCAGACTTGGCTGTATAATAGGACCACTAGAAATCTTCGAATGAAGATGCAACATCAGTGAGAACCTCTAGGTGTGAAACTCAGGCATCAGTATTTCTGAAGTTCCTCAAGTCTTTCTGCTGTGCAGCCAAGACCCCTGCTTTAGTTTCTGTTCACCTTGAGCTGCCTCCTTTATTTAATGACATTGACTTTATCTTGCTAGGTATTTTGTAGAAGGGCCTACAGTGGGTATTTGATCGAATGCCTACTTTTTGCAGCTTTATTGGTATTCCCATTTCAAAGCAATGAAAGGGATAAATCACATGTCTTTTCTAAAGCCTTCCGCACATAGCTTTGGGCTTGCATATTCCTTTCAAGTAAAAAAGATAGTATCACAGCCATCTCCTCCGGTTTGTTGGTTCGTTTTGTGTTTTGTTTTTTGTTTTCAATCAAGTACATCTCTCTACCACCTATTTTTCCTGTCTTTCTCAGCTAGATTATTACCACTCTGGCTTTCAACGCTATTTTTTATTTCTAAGGTGATTTTTTT
>NW_023253135.1:3994-6514 GCF_002007445.2 Ailuropoda melanoleuca
GCTTCTTTGACTTCTTCAAACTTGTAATATTTCAACATTCCCTCATTAATAATGAATTAAATAAAATCTTTAACACGTCTTCATTTTATATCTGTTGTATAGAATCATAATTCTACCTTTTATGAAATTAATTATTTCACAAGGGGACGGGGACATGATACATCTGGGCAATACCCCACAGGGAGCCTGTTGCAAGCTTACCTAAGCCACTTGAGTCATTTGATGCTCTTTAATTTTTGGTAAATAGCTAATTATCCTCCATAATTAAGTGCATGGGGTGGCTACTCTCCTCCCCTGCAGTCTTGCGGCCAGAGAGTATGATTTAGTGACAGCAAGCCTCGGAGAGAATATGTCACTTGTACAATGTTGGTAAACAGTAGTGAGAAGGAATAGCCTGTTCCCGAAGGCTCACTTGGTCAAGCACCTTGAAGCAGATGAACTAATGTTCTCATGGCTAGATCAGCTGGCCTTTTGGTTGTATTAGAAGACAAGAGTTTTCCGTGAAAGAGGATACTCGGGACCACATAGATCATCTTAATCTAGGATACTATTCCAGAGTGTAAAGCTCCTGGGCTCACTGAGTCCTTAAATTTCGTTCATCAAGGGAAGAAATCCTGGTTCAGTCTTTCTAGCCATGCTTGTATTCAGGCTCATTTCACTAAGAAAAATTCACACTGTTATCCCTTGTGCTACTTAGCAAACCCTTTGTTGCTGATTTAGATAATGATATTTGTGGTAGTATCCATGGTGATCCCTGGAGTGTGACATCCTGGTTAGGTCCTTCAAATATTAAGTTCAGTCTGTAGTGTGTAAAACAGAGGTAATTGGCACACACGTGTGTATCATGCTTTTTACTGATACCAGGAAATGGAAGTTGCAGAAGGATTTTTGAACAGAGGAGTGACATGATCAGATGTGCACTTTAGGACAGCGCTTGTGCCACATTTTTGTCCATGTGAATCTACTAAGGATTCTATTAAAATGTGTAATCTGATTCAGCAGTCCTGGGGAGGGGCCAATAATCTGTAATTTTAACAAAACTTTCAGGTGAAGCTGATATCAACTGTTGGTCCCTAACACACTTTCTGTACCAAGCGTTTAAAACAAGGACCTGCAATTTTTTCTGTAAAGGCCAAGAGAAAAATATTATCAAGTTTTATATCACCTTTGTTGCTGTTTCACTTTACTCTTATAGCATGAGAGCAGCTATCAGTAATACATAAATTAATGATTATGGTTGTGTTCTAATAAAACTTTATTCAACAAAAATCAAAGTTTGGATTTGGCCCAGAGGCAATAGTTTGCCAATCCCTGATTTAGTATCCCTGGCAATAGTGTGTAGATGGATTGAAAGGATGTAGGAGAGATTAGAGACAGGTAACCCAGTAAGTGGAAGAAATTTCAATGGAACCTGATAAATGCTTAGACTATGGCAGAAGGTTGGGAAATCAAAAGCAGGAGTAGAATTTATAGGACTTGACAGGGGTAGATAAAATATGCAGAGCTGACATCAATATTGGATGGATTTTGGATCCTCGAGTAATAAAATGAAGCATGACTTTTCAGGGACACATTTTGAGAGGATTAGTTTTTTGGTCTGTTTTTTTCGCTAGGATATGACAGCTTTTGTTACTGATGTCCTTCAGGATTTATGAAAGCCCAGACAATCTGATGTTCCTATTAATGATGTAAAATTGGAAAAATTTTATACGAGGTTTCAGATTTCAGGGAAAAAAANATAAAATTGGAAAAATTTTATATGAGGTTTCAGATTTCAGGGAAAAAATCTCATTTCAATTAAGTCTTCTTTCTACTGAAATATGAACAGATTTGTTTTCTGTGTTGTAGTTTTTAGAGTTAAAGAATTGTATGCCACGTACAAGTGAGTTTCTCTTCTGCTCGGGGGTATCTGTAGGTGATAAGGTATATCCAAGAAAAATCAGTAAGTATTACATATCTGTAGTAGATATTTATGATTAAAAAGTGAGCTAAACAGGGGTCAGCTGGGTGGCTTAGTCAGTTAAGCATCCAACTCTTGATCTCAGCTTAGGTCTTGGTCTCAGGGTCCTGAGTTTGAGCCTAGCATAGAGCCTGCTTAAAAAAAAATAAGTGGCCTTGACAGACATAACTCAAGCTTAAGAAATGGAGTGTTTTGGGGCGCCTGGGTGGCACAGCGGTTAAGCGTCTGCCTTCGGCTCAGGGCATGATCCCGGTGTTATGGGATCGAGCCCCACATCAGGCTCCTCTGCTATGAGCCTGCTTCTTCCTCTCCCACTCCCCCTGCTTGCATTCCCTCTCTCGTTGGCTGTCTCTATCTCTGTCAAATAAATAAATAAAATCTTTAAAAAAAAAAAGAAATGGAGTGTTTTTGGAGGGAGTATAATGCAAATGCCCTAGAGTTAAACAATAGNAAGTTAAACAATAGAGGAGTTAAATTATATCTCAAAGGAGTGTTGCACCAATTGAGTTGTGTAGAATAGTTAGAAATTAGTCCTTTGGTCAAAAATTCAGGAAACATTA
>NW_023253136.1:0-295 GCF_002007445.2 Ailuropoda melanoleuca
TCCCACTCCCCTTGCTTGTGTTCCCTCTCTCGCTGGCTGTCTCTATCTCTGTCAAATAAATAAATAAAATAGTTTAAAAAAATACATGGGAACAAATGGTAATGAAAACACAACCCTCCTGGAGCACCTGAGTGGCTCAGTCATTAAGCGTCTGCCTTCCGCTCAGGGCGTGATCCCAGAGTCCTGGGATCGAGCCCCACATCAGGCTCCTCCGCTGGGAGCCTGCTTCTTCCTCTCCCACTCCCCTTGCCTGTGTTCCCTCTCTTGCTGGTTGTCTCTCTGTCAAATAAATAAA
>NW_023253136.1:470-1725 GCF_002007445.2 Ailuropoda melanoleuca
GAGCTAGAAAAACAACAACAAATGAAGCCTAAAGCCAGAAGAAGGGAAATAATATAGATTAAAGCAGTAATAAATGATATAGAAACAAACAAAAAAACAAAAAACCCGGCTCAATGAAAGCAGGAGATGGTTTTTTGAAAAAAATAATAAAACTGATAAACTCCTAGCCAGACTTATCAACAAAAAAAGAGAAAGGACCCAAATAAATAAAATCACAAATGAGAGAGGGGAAATCACAACCAGCATCACAGAAATACAAATAATTATAAGAGAATATCATGAAAAATTATATACCAAAAATTGGGCAATCTGGAAGAAATGGATAAATTCCTAGAGACATATAAACTACCAAAACTGAAAAAGGAAGAAATAGAAAACTTGAACAGATCAATAACCAGAAAAGAAATTGAATCAGGAATCAAAAATCTCCCAACGAACAAGAGTCCAGGGCCAGATGGCTTCCCAGGGGAATTCTAACAGACATTTGAAGAAGACTTAATATGTATTCTTCTCAGACTGTTCCAAAAAGAAGAAATGGAAGGAAAACTTCCAAACTCCTTCTACGAGACCAGCATTACATTGACCCCAAAACCAGACACAGACCACACTAAAAAAAGAGAATTACAGGCCAATATCCTTGATGCAAAATTTCTCAACAAGGTACTAGCAAATTGAATCTAATAGTACATTAAAGGAATTATTCACCACAATTCAGTGGGACTTATTCCTGAGTTGCAAGCATGGTTCAATATTTGCAAATCAATCAACATGATACATCGCATTAAGAAAAAAAAAAGGATAAGAACCATATGATCCTCTCAATAGATGCAGAAAAAGCATTTGACAAAATACAGCATCCATTCTTGACAAAATGTTCAACAAAATAGGGATAGAAGTAACATACCTCAACATCATAAAGGCCCTGTACAAAAGATCCACAACTAATATCATCCTCAATGGGAAAAACTGAGAGCTTTTCCTTTACAGGAACAAGAGAGGCATGTCCACTCCCACCACTCATACTTAACATAGTTCTTGCCTCAGCAATCAGAAAACAAAAAGAAGTAAAAGGCATCCAAATCAGCAAGGAAGAAGTCAAACTTTCACTATTTGCAGATGACATGGTACTCCACATAGAAAACCCGAAAGACAACCAAAAAATTGTTACAAGTGATACACACATACAGTAAAGTTGCAGGATATAAAATCAGTGCACAGAAATCTGTTGCATTTGTACACTCCAAAAATTAAACAG
>NW_023253137.1:0-4785 GCF_002007445.2 Ailuropoda melanoleuca
TGAAAAAGGGGTCCCCTACTCCTCCGCCATCTTAACTCTGTCTGAAAGGCATTTATTTTGATTTGTTTAATGTTTAGTGAACTTTTGGTTATCTGTATTCATGAGAAGAGTGGGACCTGGGAAATATAAACTGGATAGTGTGAGATACAGTGTGTGAATTTGGGGCATGCATTTTGTTTCAAAAGTTGTTTCAACTTAATTTCCTTGAGGCATTTGTATAGACTGGACCAGTTGATGAAGACAGAGAGCCCTGGCAAGTTGGGGCCACAGGGATGGACACAATATTTGAGGGGCTTGAAGCTTAAATAGTTAGCAGTGATGTCTCTATGAAAATAGTACAATTAGGAATACGACATCCCAGCTACACACACAGAGCCCTCCCCCCAGGGGCCGTTGGGCAGAGACACAGAGGTGGTAGCCGAGGGCAGGTGCAGTGGGAGGCCGGTGGACACGTTGCTTGGCAGGGCTTTGCGGGGTCTGGGCAGGTGGTGACGCAAATGAGAAGAGCTGGCTGCGTTCTCCGGCGAGGAGAGAACGCACGTGTGGTGGGCTCCAGGAGCAGCAGCGAGCGAGCAGCGACTGTTTCCAGAAGCCACCTGGAGTCGACGTCCACGTGCTCTACAGCTAGGCAGGTGCGGGGAATCTGGACCCCGTGAGAACCCTCAGGGTTGAGGCTCTGTTTAAACAAAGAGCCCTCGGGACTGAGCTCTGAGTCGGGAACCACAGCTTTTGCAAGTCCTGGGTGTGAGCGGTATGTTGTCTGCATTAGAGCTCAGGAACGGGTACTGCCTCAGAGAACACGGTGCTGCTATGAACTGAGTTTTCTAGTGCAAGGAGTGATAACCATGGAACGATTTTCCTCTTCGTATTTATTGAAAATCTCTCTGGACTATTTGGCCCCAGCAGTGCCTCAGTGATGAGTGCATCATGAGGATGTTGGGTCCCCCTGGAATCTGAGGGGCCCAGGGTCCCCAGGCACAAAGGGATGCACTCTCCCCACTCATGAGCCTGGGATGCGTGCAGGGATTGGCCCTGACTCCATGCTGCTTCCCATGGCTACAGGACAGGGGAAGGAAATATTTCCTTTTTAAAGGAAATATTTGGTTTTTTTTTTTCCTAAAAGCTTTGTGAAACGAAGGATCTGCTTTCCTCCTGTTCTTGTTGGCGGTGGTTGCTGCCGTGAACTGCAGGTAGGAGGACTGAATCTGGGGCCGCGGGGGCGAGGGTGCCCTTCTCAGCCCCCGCTCCTCAGTCCCCAACCCCGCTCCAAGAGCCGTGTGTGCGTCGTACACGTTTCTGCAGGATTTCACTTCTGCTGCCACACTGAGCTGCCGAAGGGCAGCTTGAGTTTAGCTTTTTAACTTCAGCAGCTGATAAATATGTTTTAAATGAATAGATTAATGAACAAAGAGACAGCGAGTAAGTATTGAAAGAACTGCCAGACACACACACACAAATTTTTATTGGTTTCCAAGGAGGAAATCGTTCCAATCACCTTTGAAGTCAGAGACTCCCGACGCCCGTGGAGGTGATTGCCTGTGTGTGTGCAGGAGGCCCGTCGTGCTTGTTGGCGGCAGCGCATGGTTCACGAAGCATGAGTGCATCTCCAGGACGAGCAGTGGCCTGTGATTGTCACGCGCTAGCGGCCGAGCAGGAACCCCCACCGACACCTGCTCCTCGGCACTCAGGGAGTTGGCCCAACGCGCCTGACAAGGCAGGACGGAGCCTGGGCGTGGGTGCACGTTTGTGCGTAATACGTCCGAGCGCTCTGGCTCAGAACATGAAGCCTGGCTGCTGAGCTTCCATGGCCAAGAGCGTGGGTACCACGGCGTTTGTCATCGAGCAGCTGACTTGTTGGATCTGGGCAGTGGCGCAGGAAGGAGGTGGTACAGGGAGGGAAGCACAGTGGGGCGGCGCCACCACACAGACACGTGGATGGGCCACTGGGCGTTCCATGTGATGGTGGGTGTGAGCGGGTGGAGCCTGAGCAAAGCAGGAGTAGTGCGTGTGAGAGTGGCCCCTTCCATAGCGTCTCTGTTCTCATGGAGCTGAAGCAATAGCAGAGCTAGCTAGCTCACTCCCTGTCTCTCTGCTTCTCTGTCTCTCTCTCTGTCTCTGTCTCTCTCTGCTCCTGCACCAGGCTCCTAGTGGCTCATCCCAGAAATGACGTAGCCGTGTTTGACTGCAGGGCTCTAGGTCTTTGTCTTGGTTTGGAGCCCTCGTGGNGTCTCTGTCTCTCTCTGCTCCTGCACCAGGCTCCTAGTGGCCCATCCCAGAAATGACGTAGCCGTGTTTGACTGCAGGGCTCTAGGTCTTTGTCTTGGTTTGGAGCCCTCGTGGACACAGGCACAGAACTCTGCAGTATTCACACTAACAAAACGCACTGGAACTGAATCTCTGAGCATGTCCCTTATCCTTGAGTTACCAGCACCTAGGAGAGGAGGTTCCCAGGGCAGAGACAGTAGTCACATGCTGGCCGGCTTTCACTTCGTGGAGCACGTGGCAGCCTGGGCAAGCCCAGCCATCAGGGAGGCTCCATGCGGCCCACTTACTGGAACCCTGTACACAGGTGTTGGAAGCCTCAGCCTGGAACGCCCTCAGCGCCCTGCCATGTGGCTGCTGCAGCTCAGTTAATAGCATGTGGGTCTCTGGCTCAGTCTGGCATCCTTCTGGCTGGGAAGTCATCACGTCCCCATTTTCAGGAGAAAGACTAAGGCCAGCCTGCCCATGGAGCACAGCCAACTNTTAAGGCCAGCCTGCCCGTGGAGCACAGCCAACTGGCTCAGCGACCGCCAAATCTCCCTTTGCATTCTGTGAAACTCACTCCCCAGCATGGGGCACCTGGGTGCGCCAGCCACGGTCCCACCTGTTTCCAGATTTAAGGCCAACAGGACCCACCCTGGTCCCCACAAAGCCACCCCCAGCGACCTTGCAGTTTCTCACCTGCTGGCCTTGGCCTGATTTCGGGTCTCAGCTTCTCTGCCTCCGCCAGTGTTGGAACGTGGGGCAAGGAGACATTCAGGACCAGGGACAGAGGTGAAGTCCGTACTGCAGGACGCCGTCGCGGCAGAATGCGAGCATCACACACAAGCCGAGTTCCTATCTCCAGATTACCTCCGGTTGAACAGATTCTCTCCTCTTGATTATGATTCCACCACGGGGACTGCCGTTTCCTCAGAGGCAGGATGGAACTGCGTGTGTGCCTCTCCGATGGCTGTAGCAACACCAAACGTGGGCTCCTGGCGTTGGGAAGCCTGGCCATTCCGTGTATTGTCTGTGTGGTGCTTGTTCAGCAGACGCTCCCCGCAGTTAGCTGTTCCTTGGAAAGCGTTGTTGATTTGCACGTTCTTTTCCTACATCCAATGTGGGGCTTGAACTCATGACCCCAAGATCTGGAGTCACATGCTCCACTGACCGAGCCAGCCGGGCGCCCCTTGTACACGTTGTTTTCAAGCACACTTGATAGAGTGGGCGCCCTGTGCACCTGCTGATTCCCCGAGCCTTGCGCCTGCCCCGCAGCTCCGGCTGTCATGGGCTTGGAGACGTGCGTTAGTGCTGTTGGCTCAGGAGACTGGCCTTGGGCATTCACAGGCGGGAAAGAAAGTTAGCACTTTAAAACTGTGGCCTCTCAGGGGGCCGAGGTCCATGTGTGCTGGGTCCTTCGGGAAAAATGTCTACTTACCTGATGTTTAACCACTCAGCGCTCAGACGAGCTGACAATGAGCCTCAGGTCCTGTGGGTGAACTTGATTTTCCCAGAAGAGTTGCAGAAAATGCAGATGCATGTGGAGACACACTTTGGTCTTTATGGGACATTCAGAAGCCGTGTCAGATGTGCTCAGTTTCTGTCAGAGGAGGTTCAATAACCCGCCATCCCAGGACTTCAGGAGTCTTTGCTCGTGTGTGATTCTATTTTGCAGACTATTTTGAGGGGAGGGTTTGGGCAGGTGCAGTGAAGGCTGCTACAGGGAGCTGCCCCTTGTGTGTGTTTGTGCCTGTGAACTGGAAATGCAGCCGGCATGCTTGCTGTGGGGGGACCTTGGGGAGTAAGTTGGTTTTATTTTTCTTCCTGGTAATTACGGTCATAGTTATATCACCCTATCAACTGAATCATATTCTCATGACTGTTTTTTCTATTTTTTTTAATAGATCATCTCTGTTAGGCTCTATGTTCTGGACATTGAAATAATATTGATTTTGTAATTAAACATATTTCAATTCAAAGATGTTGGTAAAGAAATAGATGTAAATATGCTTCCTTTGACCCAAACTTAGCAAGAGAAAAATAGGAGCGGCAGTAATAACCATCAGGGTTTTTTTGTGAAAATGCAGGACATTTATCGCTGTGACTGTGGTCAGACAGCCTCCCCTTCTCCCTGCCGCTCTCCCTGTGGAGGCGGGATCTCATCACAGCAGCACAGTTGGGAAAACTGAGGCCGGGGCGCTTCACAGGATGCCCGTACCCCCCAGCTTCTGTACAGGGGAATGAAGGGTATGTGTGACCAGGCTGGCCTCAGACATGACAACCTTGTGTTTCTTTCCTTCATGTTTAAAAATTGTCATAAAATATATACAGCACAAAATTTCCATTCTAGCTACTTTTAAGTGCAGAGCTCGGTGGCATTAAGGACACTGGCATCACTGTGCAGCCACCCCCACCGCTGTCCCCAGCCCTTCACATCCTCCTTCCCCCCAGCCCTGAGTTCCCTTCCTGTCTCCTTGGACATGTTTGTCCGGGCACCACGTAGATATGAATCCACTTTCCGTCTCTGTGGACGTGTTTGTC
>NW_023253138.1:0-4050 GCF_002007445.2 Ailuropoda melanoleuca
CCTCAGGACATGATCCCAGGGTCCTGGGATGGAGCCCTACCTCAGGCTCCCTGCTCAGTAAGGAGTCTGCTTATCCCTCTGCCCCTCGCCCGGCTCGTGCTTTTTCTATCTCTCTCTCAGATAAGTAAACAGAATCTTTTTTAAAAATAGATAAATAAAACTAACAGTTTATTTATAAAACACTGAAGCACATGAAAAATGTTTAATTTGTCATTAGGGACATGCAAACCAAAACCGCAATGAGATACTACTATGCACCCACTAGGATGGGTAGAATTTTTTTTTTAATGGAAAATAACAAATGAAGATGTGTAGAAATCAGAACACTTAGACATTGCTGGTGGACTATAAACGATGTAGACACTGAGCAAAACAGTTTAATGGTCCCCCAATAAGTTAAACACAGAGTTCGTATATGACCCAACAATTCTACCCCTAGGTATATATGACCCAAAAGAATTGAAAATAATGTACAAACAAAAACTTGTACATGAATGTTCGTAGCAGCATTCACATAGCTGAAGGTGGAAACCACCCAAATGTCCGTCAACAGATGAATGAATAAACATAATGTGGTTATCTGTACAATGAAATACTATTCACTATAAAAAGAAACAAAGTACTGATACATGCTATACCATGGAACGACCTTGAAAACAGGATGTCCAATGAGAGAAGCTGAATACAAAAGACCACATATTCTATGATTCCGTTTATATGAAACGTCCAGAACAGGCACATCCCTAGAGAGAGGAAGTGAATTAGTGGTCATCAGGAGGCAAGGAGTTGATGGGAGCAGCAGGAGGAAAAGTACTGGGAATGGTTATGATCATTACTCTAAGGGTGATGAAAATGTTCTAGACCTAAGTAGTGGTCATGGTTGCACAACACTGTGAATGTACTAAATGCCACCGGATTATATGCATTACAATTATTAAAAGGGTGGGTTTTATGTTATGTGAATTTTACCTAAATGAAAAAAAAAATACTCTGACAGCATTTTAAAAACCGTGATATACTAAAATTATATAGTGTGTGCTGGAATATACAATATAATGTACAAAGCAAAAAATTTAAATATTCCATGCAAGCCGGTGTTCAGGACAGCACCTTGCTGCAGAGCACGAACTTTTATAACCGGCAGCTCTAGAAGCAAAGCCTTGTGCTGTCACATAATGGTGACGTATCCTTAGGCAAGTTTTATACCCCGAGACTCGTTGTCCTCATTCATAAACTGCGTATGATTGCTGTTAGCTATGGCGAAATGCTTCTTCTAGAAGTTGTCACTAGCCTAAAGATGATGTGCTGCTTCCGAGTATATATTTGCTTCTCTTTTTTCCTTTGTATCTCTACTGGGAGTTGCTGACCTACCAAGCGATCATTGCATTAAAAGCAAAACGATCTGGTTTGGGGGAGATAACAATCACATTTTTATATCCATACGTGGCTTTCTACATGTTAGGATAAGTATTCTGTGAACGGGTCTTTAAAGTAGTTTCCAAAGGAGACTAGCAATCCACTGTAACTATTATAACTATTATGCTGGGTTATGTAGAAATTTATGCTAAATTGCTGTTACTAACATTTCTCGGATGGTCCCAGGCTGTTATTAAGTAAGAATAATCATGTAATCTAGGAGTTGATAGAAGAGACTTTATTAAGAAAAAAGAGATGTACTTCTCCTTCCCTTCCCCTTGAGGATAACTAAGCTGTCACTGTGAATATCAAGACTGCTATTTCTTCTATTTGCATATGGCATCCTCCCAGGTAATTGATGGTGCAAATCCTGCAGCAGCTCCTGAAGAAAGCCTAGAGCTCCTTCGTGTCATCAGTAACAGAAAGGCCAAAACATTTAAAGAGGCAGAGGGAATTCATCTCCCAAAAGATTCTCTGCCCTACACCATACAATATTCTTCCACCCACACAACTGAGCCTTGTAAGGAAGACAATGACACTACTAGAACCCTGCCCTCCAGCCCCTGCTCCTTTTCCTCTCAGGCTCTGAGGCTCTCCGGCTCTCCGGGGAGTTGAGGAATGCTGGAAAGAGCCGCAGGGTTTGGCTTTCAGTTGGTCAACCCCGACGCTGATTTCTCTATGGGACATTTTCAATCTCCGTTCTTGGCTTGGAACTACAGCACCACGAAAGCCGCCAGCTGAGGGAATATTCGTCCAAGGTTGCGTGGAGGGGGGTAGGGGGAGTCACATGGGTATGTGAGGAGGGGAGGATTGAACAGAGTTCCCATCCCCGCTCATACATTCTGGTCTTACTGACAACTGTAATGAAGCTTGACTCATTGCCCTACTGGATTAAAACCATCAAAATAATAGAAACCCTCTTTCCTATTCTGTATTCTTTATTTGACTCCTCCAACTGGGTTAAAGGTCCTGTCATTGTTTTAGTGGCACCTACACTTCTTTATTCAGGCATTCATTCCTTCCAGACTATTTACTGAGAGCCTACTATGTACCAACAATTTGCTAAGCGCTGGGGACTGAGTCAGCCTTTCATTCAAGAAATATTGATTGAAAGCCTAATACATGTCAGGCATTTGAGCTACAAGGGAAAAAGTAGGCAAGTAAATGGACAAAGCCTCCACATTCTCATGGAGCTTACATTTTAGGGGAGCAAGACAAAAACTAGAATATAGTCTTTACATAGCATGGGTGCTCTGCAATGGGGAAAAAGGCCACTGTGAGGCCCACATTGAGCTGTTATGTATAAGGAGGTCAGGGAGGCGTCTTGGCTAAGTTCGTATTTGAGCAGAAACCCAACGGAAGTGAGAGAGTGGTCTAAGAGGATGTCCTGGAGACAGTGTTCCAGGCAGAGAGAACAGCAGGGCCAAAGCCCTGCAGTGGGCGTGTGCTTGGTTTGGCAGAGAAATACAGAGGCAAAAACAACAGACCGTGTTCTTACCTTCATGAAATGTAGAGCTCCACGGTTGTGGAGATAGACAAGAATCAAATATCTCCCAAATAGATGTCTAAATTCGAAGGGACCTGTGTGCCAAGAGGAATACACAAATGGGGCTGGAAGATCCTAGAAAGACAGCTGATCAAATCCGAGGGAAGGATTCCTCCTGGGAATGTGGTTTCAACGGAAATCCAAAGAAGAAGGAGGCATTAACTTGGTGGAGAGGACTAAGACTTTGGGGTGATAGGGAGGGTATTTCCTGAACAGGGAACAGTGTGTGTTCAAAGGGGTGGAAGGGGATAGGGCTATTTCAAAGAAATATAAGATCCAGGTGTTTGCCTTGCAAAGAAGGAACAGGAAAGCATCCTCGATAAGCTGGAAGATAGGAGCAGGGAACAAATCAGCCAGGGTCTTTACAGTTTGTAATTACTTAACTGTTGACGTAACCACACTTACTATATGCCTTCCCTGCTAGAGGAAGTTCCAGGGGACTGGGACCCTGTCTTCTTCACTACTGGGTGCCCCGCTCAGGCCCAGGGTACGGCCCACGGCAAGGGTACAGTTTGTATTTACTGACTGCCTGGCTGGTTTGCTGACCTCTCCGGCCATCTAACCACACACCAGCCTCAAGAGTGAAACTATAGCCTCCATTCCGTGCACAGCTGGCTCTGCCAGATTCGGGGTTTAGAAAAAGCCAAGCCGACTCGGCAGTATTCAGAGCTGTGACTTTGTTCAAAATCACAGATAGAAGCTGACCGTGACGTGGGACAACTCCTCCCCTCGAGAGGCAGAATCCGCGGCACTCTTCTGCGATGGGGCAGGGTTCTCACCACGACTTGGCCGGCACGCTCTTCTTGGGTGGGCGCTCATGGGCACACTATTAAAGAGTGCAGCTGTCAGATAGGAAAACAATCTTCTTTTATTTCAAGAACACGCGTGCTGTGACTTAAGATACCTGAAGCCCACCCAGCAGACTAGTCGCCAAGACGTCTTCACGGCGAGGGAATAAAAAGTATAACCACTCTGGGACAAAGGGCAGAGAGTTGGCCAAGTCTGTATTGTATAAGCCTGAAGATTAACCTTTTAGAGACCGTTCCTCATGCTTGTCTCGGCCTCCACTTCCCCCTCTCCTCCGTCCC
>NW_023253139.1:0-5491 GCF_002007445.2 Ailuropoda melanoleuca
AACGCCGGGATCACGCCCTGAGCCGAAGGCAGATGCTTAACCGCTGTGCCACCCAGGTGCCCCAGTAATAATAATAAAATTATAAGTATTTATAGAGGATATTAAACACACACACATGAACAGATGGAACAATGGCTGAGAAAACATCTTGAAAAACAATGCACTAAAGGTTATACTATACAAAAGAAAGGAACCCTAAATCACAAGCAAGGATGAAAGAATGACAGGAACCTAAATCCTAGCGTATGTTGGGGCTTGGGAAAAATGTTAAGACATAAAAGACTTTCCATCTGCATTCAGGACAAGAGCTACTGACCAACCTGCTGCTACTGTAACACTCGGAGATAACAAGAGAACACAGAAGTACCTGACTCCTCTTTGACTTCTACCTTCTTAATCATGGAGAAGAGTCCTGGAAAGTGCCGAATAGTCTTTTGTCATATTGGAAGTGAAGTTCAGTAAATGAGAGGAGAGAAAGGGAAGAGCGAGCTGCTCCAGTTGAGTTTCTACTTCCTGACAGAGAAGGGTAGGATCTCAACGCTCTGGAAAGACTTGGTTAAATGAAGAGGAAACTCCTTGATCTTTGAAGAATTATGAACAAGAGTGGTATCAGAAGCCTGGAGAGTAAAAGTAACGATCCATTTTTTTTCAGAAAGATGGAAAACAGGTTGTAGAAATTATAGACCAGAACACATCAATTTCAGTAGTAATTTCTTCTAGGATTGGCAATTCGTGGTTGGTGAGGTGCTTAAAAATAAACAGATAAACAAACCTAAAAATTACTGGAAAATAGCTTGGATTCATTAAGAACGTGACATGACCAATCCTAATTTCATGTTCTCATCCCACATGTTGGTTAAAGCAACTGAATCTTCTAGAAAATTCATCTGCTTGCTTCTTATCTTCACTCATGTGTTTCAAACTCATGTCAAATTCATGTCCCAAACTTTACTTTTGTTCTTACCCTCCCATCCTCTGCCAATCTGCTCCTCACGTAACTCAGGAAATGACACTGCCGTCCTTTAGATTGCAAATGCTAGACTCGGGCATTATTCTGCAACTGCCCTCTGCCTCACACCTCACATCAAATCCATCACTCACATCTGAGGATTCTGAGTCATCATTTGCCTATCTGCATCAATAGCCATCCCGATGGCTTGATTCCCATTTGATTCTTAGTGATCAGAGATTGCTAAGTGGCCTATAAAACGATATGTAATGAGTTCTATTTGTTCAGGATCTAAAGAGCTCAGATGGTCAGAGCTAGAGTAGTGAATAATTAGAATCACTTGCGTAGTTCTGATTCTAGTAGGATGATTAGAATGCCTCTATGTGCCAGGCTCAATGGAAGCATTTGGTTACTCTTCACTGATGGTAACAGAAAATTCAGAGGTGAACAGGACTTCAGTATGCAGGGCAGGGAGATAGTGCCATGTCAGGGTTCCTGGTCCATCTGGAGGTGAGGGCATAGGATGGCATTCAGCATTGACTAGGGTCTCCAAGTCCTAAGATATTAGTTGAACATTTTCTTTCTTTTTAAAAAATTTTATTATGTTATGTTAATCACCATACAGTACATTGTTAGTTTGTGATGTAACATTTTTTTTAAAAAAGACTTTGTTCATTTGAGAGAGAGAGCGAGAGAGAACTTGAGAGTGGGGTGAGGGGCAGAGGGAGAAGCAGACTCCCTGCTGAGCAGGGAGCCTGATGTGGGACACGATCCCAGGACTTGGGGATCATAACCTGAGCTGAAGGCAATCGCTTAAACGACTGAACCACCCAGGCACCCTAGTTGAACATTGTCAACATTATGGGGCTATGTTTTGGAATGTAAAGTGTAGAAAAATATAAATATGAAATTATGTACTATTTTTAAGAAGGCTTTACATAATGACATTCCCAGAAATTAGAACCTTGACATACCTACAAGGCTCTGTACGATATATCTGGCATATCTACCAAAGTCTAACTTCAGGTAACCCAAGAGATGTGAAATTTGGGCTTTTTAAAAGTGTTTTAAAAAAGGAGACTGGAACAGGTTTATAACTTCAAGTCCTCGGGAGAAGAAAAAATCATCCTTCTCTTTTTCCATTTTCTTAAAATGGTATTTCCTTTTAAAAAATTCTTATTTAAACTATATTATAAACTCTCTTCCTCCACTTGCCATGATTCTTGAAATGATTAAGAGTCTTGGGGTCTTGCTTCTGGGGTCCAATCCTGGATGTCCTCCTTAGGCAAGTTGTTTAATTGCTTTATGCCTAGTTGCTTTATCTGCAAGTGAGTGTAATAATACAGCCTTGCCTGCCTGGTTACTCTGAGGAATAAATGAGATAATACAGTGAAACACTTGGAGCATGTAGTACATACTCAACATGTGTGAGCCCAGTTATTTGAGTATGTTGTTATTACATCTGTAGTCTCAGCTGTCTCCCACTTTGCTATTGCCTTTGTGAAATAATTTAACTTCATTCTTCTCAAAAGCCAGGAGGACTCCAGCTCGTTCCAAGTTCTGGCTTTGATTAGCTGGTGATTGGGACACCTTGACCTTCCTTCTACTTTCATGATCACTACTCTGTCAGTCCAGAGAAGCTCAATTCAGTTCATTCCAATCCGATCTAATACAACTCAGTTCATCTTGTCAATTGAATTTAGTGCGACTCGTTCATTTCATTTATTCAAAAATATCTCCTGAAGTCTAAGTCATGCATCATACTTGCCATACCTAAGTCAGAAACAAGGCATGGGAATCCTTGTTTCTGAGGGTTTTACAAATATGAACACTTTCTATAGCTTCACATCTTTCTTTGTGGAGAGAAAATAAGAAAGACCCTATCCCTTTATGGGTTTAAAGGACTTTTCCTTTAAACAGTCTTGAAGTAAACAACATCTAGCCAATTCCAGTTGCTGGGAAATGCAGTTCTGATATCTAAGTGGTTCTAATTATTCCTACTCAAGGAGTGGGGGGGGGGGGTTCCTAAAGACTGACAAATCCTCCCTGGAGGCTGTAGCAGACAAGTTATTCAACTTTGCTGAAAACAAGAGGGTGGCTGTTGCAGGGCTCAAACAACAGCAAAATAAACAAAGACTGGGCTTTTCTATCTCGTCAGAAGGAATTGATTTTCCCTGGAGTGTCACTTAGACCATAATGATTATTGGAAAGGAGACAACTTAGAGTAAGACAAAGACGAAATTAGATGGGTTGCAGATCAGTAAATGGTTTTGACTGCTCCTTTTGAAGGCACAGTTAGAAAAGTACAGTAAATGGGGAGGCAGGATGTCTGAAACATCTTTGAATTTATTTTTCTATAATTGTTCATTCATTTCATCTCTCTCTTTTTTTAAAGTTGTGGATCAACAAACAAAATGGTAAATTCAGCTTAATTCTAGGAAAAGTTGTCTAGATCTAACTGGAGCCTATTTGCTTGTTGTATAGAAGAATAAATTAACCTAATGTTTAAATAAGTTTCTCTGAAGGAATTATTTATTTTAGAAACATGTGGCTTTAGATCCAAAGATCTTCCAGGCATAATATGATCTCAGCTGTTCCTCACTCCAGGGACTTGAAACAAATAAATGAATAAAAAACTAATTCTGTTTGAAAAGACTTCAAGTGACTTAAATAATTTGTATTTCTTAACTACAAACTAAGGCAGGGTCTCATCTGTTCTACATTCAGTTATGGAGATTTTTGAAACCTTTCATTGCCACCCAATCAGTTTCTATGAACTATACCTTGGTCCTTTTTACCCAAACCTCCACAGATTGTTAAAAGAGAACTTCATTTTCTTCCTATTAGATAATATTTCTTGAATTTGAAGATGTGGAATGGAAATGCTCCAATTTCCCCCCACCCTCACCTGAGTGTATACCTGGCACGTTTCTAGACATGAAATTGATTTAGCAGCAATAGTATTTCCTTCAGGAGAAGAAACTCTTTCTTTAATTTGCTGCTGTGTGCCTAGCTCTCCAGGTGTTCTTCCTGCCTACCGTGCATTCTCCTTTAGTGTGCCATATACTTAAAGCTTTGAAAAATATCTAACACAGGTGTCACCTTTTCAAGGAAGGGTCCTGGGTTTAATCCCAAGCATAGGGATGTGTCCCTTCAAAGAACTTACACAGTGCTCCAATTTTGTTCTGCTTATCCTATCCTTATGTCATCACAAGATAAACTGAAAAGCCTTCTCTTTTTCTGTGAATGTGTATGTGTGTGCGTTTACTCTCTTCAGCTACGTTAAGAGACCATGTGTCAGGGCCGTATCTTTGGCTCTTCTAGCCCAGCAAATGGCTGTATACACAGTAAGTGTTCAATAAAGGTGTGTTGCTGGAGTAGCAGGTTGTGCGTGATGTACTGCTTGGTTTAGGGTCTCAATGATTTTTCTGTGAAGGTGCTGAACTCAGGGTTTTGGTACTCTCTTAGCTTGTTTTCCATTTGGTACCACTGCACACTCTCTGTTGCTGAAATTACTTAAGTCAAATGGTCAGGACTGTAATTACACAGGGAGAAGGTCATTTTGTCTCTATTCTGCTCAGGAGAAAATAAATCTGTTCTTTTCCTGTGATCTACCAAACTGAAGCAGACCAGGAAAGCACCCTTTCAGTTGTAATTGTATTTCCACCTGTTTTGCACACCATATCACAGTTTTTAAGAAACAGTTAGGCCTGACAGGAAGAGCAGTTGTTAGTGGCCTTACTTTGCAGGTGTTAGAGCCATTACCGTTCACCAGACCAATATTTAGAACATGCGTATTGAATTATTTAAAACTAATAATGCACATGGAAAATATTAAAGTAAAAAATGGGATGAAAAACTTCACTGTGATAACATTTATTTCCTCCTGGCTTGTCCAACTGTTCCCTCTGTTCAAGGGCACACAAAGAACCTCAGAGATGATAATCCTGGGTACCAGACTGCTTTCTTGCTTTTCTCTGACAACCCACTCCCCCTCTGTTTTGCCTGGTCAGGAACACAGTGGTGAGATTGACTTTGGGCACGATAGTGTGGAGAGCTATGCTGACCTGCTCTCTAGTGAAACTGGTGAAAATTCTAAAAACAAAGGAAAACAACAACAAAAACTATTCAGAGCCTTTGGAAATGCTCCTAAGGGCAAAGAGCAAAGAAGGAAACATCTATTTAAGAAAACCTATAAAAAAGGCAAGCGTCTGTAGCATTTAAACCAAAATCGCTGCTTCTCTCTTCTCTTCTCTTCTCTCCCATCTCAGAAAGGTAGAGACTCTACTCCAGACTGTCACAGCCAGGAACATGGGTTCCTTCTCCTTCCCGCTCCAGCTGGAGGGCCCTCTTCCCCAGAGGAGCAGAACTTCAGCTTATCTTACTCTGCCTCAAGGTGCCTGTTGCTGAAGCTATGTCCTGGGCAAATGAAGTTAGAAAGTGGGGCTTTTTTCTTCTTGTCAAGCCACACTTGTGCATCAGAGATCTGTCTTGGGTATAGCCTGCTGAGAATCCTGGGGCCCCAATAGCTCTTGCCTGGGC
>NW_023253140.1:0-3445 GCF_002007445.2 Ailuropoda melanoleuca
AAGGAAATGGCAGTACAAGAGGGTGGTCGGGGCGGCGGGGCAGTGACACAGGTCGCCCCCAGACTGTCAAACCCCAAGCTCCCAAAGGAAGAGTGGCTGTGATACATTTGGCTACCTGTAAAACCCTGCCACAGAGTCAACCCTCCTTAGCAAGACCACCGTCTTCTCAACATCACTGGTCCCTGGGAAATGGCCCTATTTGTGAGCATCTGATTGCCGAGAGGGGTTCTCATTTACAGACCACTAACAAGATTAAAATGCTCATTTAAAAAGTGCTTAGCCTAGATGTTTGAGCAGCACCCGCCTTGTGAGTTTCTCGCTGCTGTTTCTGTACTGGTTGCTAACAGGAGCCGTTTCATTCCCTCACATTGAAATGGATCAGATAAATCACATTAGGTAGGTTTACAGAGGCAAGCAATGACAGGTTCCTCAGAACGGAAAGCTAAATAACCTGCTAGGGTCTGGCTTTCTTTCATCACACGCTCTATCTTCAAACCCAATACCTATTAAAGCTGCTGATAACACTCCAAATGCTGCTAGGCCTTGTCCTCAGACATAATGTACGGTTACACCAATGCTACGGAATTTAAACACTTTTGATACAGTCTATTAAAAAGAGGGATTGTAGCTCATTCAAATTCAGCAACTTCTAATAAAAAAATAAAAAATAAAAAGTCCATGAAATCACACACTGCATTTGCAAAGGAAACAGGGTAGAAATCACACAAGGACGCTCTCTGTTCTGCCACTAAATTATCTCTCCTGGGCAGGCAGAACTGATAAGAGAACTCATTTTACACACACCTCAGGAAGGAAACAGGAGAAGATTTCGTGATCTACCAAAATAGAACCGAAGTTCACATTTCTGAGGGATAAAAGCTCCCATACACTTTACGAGCGACCATTTGAAATTCTCCTTTAAATAGAGGCAAAGGCCTCCTTTGCAACTCTGGGTGCAGGTTACCCTGTTTGTATGGAGCCTGGCTCTCTTGTCAAGGTAAACTCCACAACCCCCGGGCACCATCCTTCCACGACAAGAATAAAATGAAATTGTGCAAGAAACCAAAACGAAGATGATTTTATGGAGTGCGGTGTTTTGCAACATGGTGTTTCAGAGTATTCTCCTATAGTTTTTTTTTTTTAAGGGTGGATTTTATTTTTTATTTTTTTATAATAATTTTTTATTATGTTATGTTAGTCACCATACAGTACATCCCTAGTTTTTGATTTAATGTTCCATGATTCATTACTTGCGTATAACGCCCAGTGCACCATGCAATACATGCCCTCCTTAATACCCATCACCGGCCTATCCCAATCCCCCACCCCCCTCCCCTCTGAAGCCCTCAGTCTGTTTCCCAGGGTCCATGGTCTCTCATTAAATGACATAAGAGCCTTACCTTAGTCATCTCTGGAGGTTGACGCCACAATTAATGATGAACAAGTGAAAAGACTGCTACTTTTTATACCTACTTCCCATAATATGTTCCCTAATCAGACCTGAACACAGGACATAGAGGGAAACGGGGGGGGGGGAAACTAGAGATAATTATCGGAGGATTTTGAAAAACAGGAAAATAAGAAGTGGGTAAAGGCAGTGGATTGAACAGGGAAAATCTCACTGTCCGCAGGTTACAGAAAGCCGGAAATCTAAGGAATAGAGGTTAGAACGTGTTTGTGGAAGAACAGAAAGTTGAATAAAGATGAAGGGAGGGCCAGGCAGGAAGGTCCTACAACATGAAGCAAATGCCTGCAGCATGTGGGGCTGGGGCGACAAGTTCCGCTCTTGACTCTGTCACACACCGGCTCGGGGGCTGCAAAGACCTTTTGAATCTTCCAGTCTTCACCCATCTTGTTTATGGAATTGTGGTCACACCTACCTCATGAACTTGTTACATGAGATATGAACAACATCGTGATCCGTGTCTCAAATAACGTGATACAAACGGCCACAGGGAATGCCAGGAGCAGAAGTGATGTTGCGGGTAGAGTGGTGACAATAGAAGCTGTCACTTTGGGGCAATATTAATTATTTTTACATGAGTTGACTGATGCCTCCATTATGTTGCCAGTGTAATTGTGCAATATCATGATTATAAAATGATTCAAAGAGAAATGATACCAGCGATTATATTATCCATTAAATAAGAGAAAATATAGAAAATAAAATGTTGTATTTGAGTAATTCCTAAAGGCTCCTTAAAGGACTCAACTTAAAAATCAGGGAATGGGTTTTAGAGACAAAAAAATCAAACTTCTTATGTTCAGCTGTTGATTCTTCCACTTGTTCGTTCAAGTGAATTAGTCAGAGACACTCCATTTTGGAAAGCATAGTCTGCTGGGAGAGGGAAAATGCAGCTACTTAAAATGGTGTAAGTGCTCTCATCAAATGATACAAGGTAACAAGGGAGAAGCCTCCAAGTATCACGTGGTTTGTAGCGGGGGGAAAGGTCTTTTTAACAAAATTTTCAGGTTTGAGTATATTGTTAACAGGGAGAGGAACGGGGAATGGTCATTTGGACTTAGGGAATGGCACCTGCTAAGGCAGAGAATCAGAGACAGGACCCATGTTTGTGGAAGGTCTAGAAGTCTGCTGTGGCTCTGGTGGGAGCACAGTGGAGGAACAGGAAGCTGGAGAGGCAGAGAGAGACCAAGAGTGGAGCTGAGCACGTGTGTCCCACTCCGCAGTAAGATGAAGACAACCGAGAACCAAGGAGTGACCGGACGTGTGTGAAGACTGGAGCAGCCTGGTTTCCCACGTGAGGAGCTTAGAAGTCACAACTCCACCGTTGAAACAGGTAAGAAGCTGAGCAAACTGAAGAATCAATAATTCCTCTTAGATCCGTAAGGGAAGGGAGGTCACAGGGGAAACTGTGTGCCTCGCTCCTGCCCTGCAAAGTTGGAGAGGCAGGAGAACGCAGAGAATCACAACCCAATGGAGCAGAAACTCACGCACAGAACCCCCCAGGAGCCAGTGTCAGAGCAGGAAAACCCAAACTGTACTTGATGAATGTGGAAGTGTCTGAGAGATAAGAACTGCCGGTGGATCCAGGCACACAGGGGTCTCCACATGTTTGCGAGTTTTACTCCAGAAGGTCAACCAGTTTCTCAGAGTGAATATTGGAACTTTGGCTGGGAGAGAAAAAAAATCATCATTTTGAGCTACAATATGCCAGAGGGCTCTGCTCTTTTTCACCAGGTCTGCTCTCAGGAGATAATATGTAACCAGAGCTGAACCTGCTGGGCTTTTGTCAGAGCCTAAGAAATACCCAATTCCAGCCCCCTCTAACCACCCCATCCCACCTAAAGGGGTGGTGGAAGAAAACAGAAAAACTGAGAACCTAATGTGAAGTTCATAATACAGAGGCGCAGTTTTACCAAGACTGAGACCTTACACAGGACCAGAGAACGCTGGCCCATCCCCACATCTCACCACCATTACTGA
>NW_023253141.1:0-7967 GCF_002007445.2 Ailuropoda melanoleuca
AATAAAATAAAATTTAAAAAAAAAAAAAAAAGAATACTTAAACCCCAGTATATAGAGCAAAGAACTTGCATAGACTATTGGCCATAGAGAAAGTAAACGGCTAATAAACACCAAAATATATTCCACCTCCAGGTAATGAAATAAGTGCAAAATAAAGCCCTTTACAATATGCCTGTTTGTGTTTTAAATAAACTTTTTAAGTGAATACTTAAAAGAGAGAGAGGATTCTGTGAGATGTATGTCTCAAGAACAGCAGTTGCAAGATTGTGGCTTCCTCCATTGATCTAGATCTTTCTAATGAATACAAATTTGGTGCAATATACCCCAACTTAATATTTTTTATTTTTATTATTTTAAAGATTTTATTTATTTGAGACAGAGAGTGCAAGCAGGGGGAGGGGTAGAGGAATAGGCAGACAGAGAATCTCAAGGAGACTCCCCACTGAGTATGGACCCAGTTCAGGACTTGATCCCTGGAACCTGAGATCATGACCTGAGCCGAAACCAAGAGTCAGATACTTACTGACTGAGCCACCCAGGCGCCCAGTAAAACTCTTGTAAATGACCTCGCAGCTCTGCACCCATCTCCATTCCTAATAGGTTATTTTCATATCCCCCCTTACTGCAAATCTCCTTGGAAGTGTTCACATTTTCCTAAAGAGAGTGCTTCCCATTACTTCTTTGGTCTCATCCAACTGGACTTTTACTCCCACCACTTAGTAATCTACAGTAATCCTTGTATTGCCAGGTTCACAGACATTTCTTTTTTTAACATATTAAATTAATTGACTGTAAATGAATGAGTTCACCACGCCAACAGACATAATGATCACTTGGCTCCAACTAGGCTGGATAGGACGTCAGGTGACCCCAGGTAAAAGCTTTCAGTTTCTATTCTCTCTGAACTTTCCCTGAAATGCTTGCTGATCTTTAGACTCACCGGATGGGGTCTGTGAGAGGAAGGTCTCTATGTGGAGGTCTGAATTCCTCCCTGGATAGTCGATGATGGAGACTGAAGCTCTGTCCCCAGACAGGACAGCAGGAAGGAGTGAAGCATGGGTCCCCCAGCCGAGGTATGAATCCAAACACAAAAACCATGTCTACACCAGCTCAAGGTTGAACAGGCCCAGGAGCTGCAGCAGATGAGATATTTACAGCTCCTCTGCTTGCTGTATCTGTTCCCTAACCTTGCTTATTAGACACTTTTCCCATTATTACTTCCACCCTTGAGCACATCTCCCATGGGAACTTCTCTGGGCAGAATGGAATTTTTTCCTCTAGATTCTTGCTCCCAAGAGACCAGCTTAGAATTCAGGTGCATCCAAACTTTATTACTCCTCCATAAACTTGCCTGGCTTCCACAGCTTTAACATTGAAACTTTCTACAATCCTAAGTGAAAGGTTTTTTTCCAAATCTAAGACTGAGGAACCTGCCTTGACTATGTCCCTTGGATCTCCAAAACATTGACTTGTTATGGGAGCACAACTTCTGATAGCTCCAGAAAATTGCTCTTCCTTCTCCAACATGCAAATTGTGGTCCTTTGCTATAAAACCATGAGTACAACAATCCTTTAATCCATAAATCTTTTCACAAATCAATCAGGAGTTTAGTATTTGGGGCTCGTGGGGTTTTTGTTTTTGTTTTGTTTTGTTTTATTACAGGTTAAAAGTTGATATATTCCTTCTCCATCATCAGATTAGAAGTATTTTTTTCTCTAACTTCTTATTTAAATTACAGGGAGTTGAGAGAGGGAGGCAAGGTGGTGGAGGAGTAGGGGACCCCATTTTAACTGATCCCCTGAATTTAGCTGGATATCTTTCAAACAACACCCACGAAATCAGCCTGAGATGGAAGAATATATATCTGGATCACTAGAAGCAGAAAAGTGACTGCTTTTTGCAAGGTAAGATGAGCAGAGGCATGACTCTGTGGGGAGACATCAGAAGATAAAAAGAAGAGTAAGAGAGCCTCTGTAAGCTGATTCCTGGAAAGTGATATAACACCGGAGCACAAATTCGGAAGTCAGACACTGCTCTAGCGAGACATACCTCTCTGAAAGGGGCTCTGGAAATGAAAACGCAGAATTCTAGGTAGGGCATTGACGTCTCAGGCTAAGAGGAACCACAGAGCAAAAGGGGCTTCCTGAACCAGTAGAGGGCCTGAGAAGTGGAGTGAGGAAGCAGGTTATGATCAGCGAGCCCAAGAGGGGCTCTCGGTGCGGATCGACAGAAGCCACAAGCGGGCCAACTGATAACCTCTTTTCTCGAGTAGCCTGAAAAACATCTGATAACTGAACCTGCGACCAGGAGAAAACCGAGAGGTGGCACCTGGAAAGGGCATTAAAGCAGCTCCCAGACATGATCCAGGAGACTCAGGGGCACACACAAGCCCACGGCTGCTCATAGTTTTACAATCACAAAGGGCAGTGATACTCCCAGGCTTTTGGGACTACCTCTGAGAGAGCTGCTGTGGGCACACAGCACAGGAGGCTGTGGATTTCCAGGGTGCAATCAGAAATGGAGACTATTTGTCCTGGAGGGTTTATTAAAAAGGACAGACAGGCTCTTCTGCTCTGGGCCAGAGGTTTGGCTGTAGCCGTTTTTGCTCTGATCATCTGAAAAGGAGTGGAACACCCCCAGGAAACAAAAGCCAAAAAGAGGACGGGTTTTCACTGAGCCCATCCCCCTGACAGGGCATGGGATAACTCTGCACAGTCAGGGTTAACTGAGAAACAGTGTAGCAGGCCACTTCCCAGAAGACGGGGTGGAAGAACAGGTGGACAACAAGCCTATAGATCCCACAAGACTGTAATATTCCAATGCCAGGGGAAAATAGTATATTGGGCTCCAGGTGTAGCCTCACGACTTGCTTATTTTTCAGATAAAATTCTCCTTTTCTTTTTTTTTCTCTTATGCTTCTTCTGTTTTTTTTTCCTTTTTACCCTCATTTCAACTAGCTGTTTATTATATCAACTTATATTCCATATTCACTTTTTAACTTGTATTCTTTCACATCTATACTTCGTACAGATACATGCTTTATTTGAGCCCATTTTTCACTCTATTTAACTTTCTATATATACAAATTTTACTTCGTTGTAACTTTGGGATGTAGTGCCCTCTAACACAGACCCAAAAACACCCAGGAACGACTGAAACACCCTGCTTTATTGACACCAAGAGATTATAGCCCCCCATCTGATCCCCACATTTTTTTTAATTTTTTTAATTTTTAAGTTTTATTCCTGTGTTTCATTTTGGCTTGGTTTTTTTCGGTGGTGGCCTCTGACCACTCCAGATTTTGTTAGGGGCAATTTCCTCAGGTTGTGATATATTTTGGACTCTGTTCATTGACTCAAACATCCCTGAACAGAATGACTAAGAGGAGAAACTCTCAATAAAGAAAAGAAACAGAGACAATATCATCTGCCACAGAACCAATGGATATGGATACAAGCAAAATGTCAGAGTTAGAATTCAGGATAGCAATCATGAAATCAATAGCTAGGTTTGAAGGATGTATTCGTGACAATGTAGAATCTGTAAGAGCAGAAAAAAGATCTAATCAGGCTGAAATTAAAAATGCTGTGAATGAGATGCAGTCTAAACTGGATACTCCGACAGCCAGGGTACATGAGGCAGAAGAGGGAATTGGCGATCTAGAGGGTAAGCTGCTGGAAAGGAAGGAAGTTGAGGAAAACAGAGCTTACTGTAGCACATGAAGAAAGGATTGCAGAGGTTAGTGATGCCATGAAACATTCCCATGTCAGAATTATTGGGATCGCCGAGGGAGTGGAGAGAAAGAGAGCACTAGAAGGTATATTTGAACAACTCATGGTTGAGAACTTCCATACTCTTGGGAAGGAAACAAGCATTTGAATCCAAGATGCAGAGAGGACCCCTCCCAAAATCAATAAAAATAGATCAACACCCCAACATATAATACAGAAGCTTGCAAATTTTACAGCCAAGGAAACTATCATGAGAATATCCAGGGAGAGAAGGTTCCTTACATATGGCTGGAGGAACATCAAAATAACATAAGACCTGGCCACACACACCTGGCAAGCCAGAAAGGGCTGACAAGACATATTCAGGGTACTAAATGAGAAGAACATGCAGCCAAGAATGCTTTATTCAACAAGGCTGTCATTCAGAATGGAAGGAGACATAAAGAGTTTCAGGACTGGCAGAAACTAAAAGAATATGTAATGACCAATGCAAGCCTGCAAGAAATATTAAAGGAGATTCCATAAGAAAAGAGAGACCCCAAGAGTCACATAGACCAGAAACAAACAGAGACAATCTACAGAAATAGGGACTTTGCAGGCAATACAAAGTCACTAAATTCATATCTCTCAATAGTTACTCTGCATGTAAATGGGCTGAATGCTCCCATGAGAAGATACAGGGTATCAGATTGGATTAAAAAAAACAGGACCCATCTATATACTGTCTACAAGAGACTCATTTAGAATGTAAAGACACCTCCAGGTTGAAAGTGAGTGGATGGAGAAACATGTACCATGCGACAGACCTCCAAAGAAAGCTGGGGTATTAATCCTCATATCAGACAAGTTAGATTTTAAACCAAAGACCGTAGTCAGAGATGTAGAGGGACACTATATCATACTTAAAGTTTCTATCAAACAAGATCTAACAACTGTAAATATCTATACCCCCAACATGGGAGCCACCAATTATATAAACCAATTAATAACCAAAGTAAAGAAACATATTGATAATAATACATTAATAGTAGGAGACTCAGCACTCCACTCACAGCAATGGACAGATCATGTAAGCAGAAGATCAACAAAGAAACAAGAGCTTTGAATGACACATTGGACTGGATGGACTTCATAGATATATGCAGAACATTCCACCCTAAAACAACAGAATAAGCGTTCTTTTCGACTACACACAGAACTTTCTCCAGAATACACCACATACTAGGTCACAAATTGGTTCTCAGTGATACCAAAAGATTGAGACTATGCCCTACATATTTTCAGAACACAATGCTGTGAAACTGGAACTCAATCACAAGAAGAAATATGGAAGGATATCAAACACCTGGAAGCTAAAGAGCATCTTTCAAAAGAATGATTGGATCAACCAGGAAATTAAAGAACTTAAACAATTCATCGAAACCAATGAGAATGAAGACACATCAGTCCAAAACCTATGGGACACTACAAAGGAAGTCCTAAGGGGAAAATATATAGCCATCCAAGCCTCTCCTAAAAAGTTAGAAAAATCACAAATGCACAAGCAAACCTTACCCCTAAAGTACTTGCAGAAAGAACAGAAAATAAAACCTAAACCAAGAAGGAGAAGAGAAATAATAAAGATTAGAGCAGAGATCAATGAAATAGAAACCAGAAGAACAGTAGAACAAATCAACAAAACTGGAAGCTGGTTCTTTGAAAGAATTAATAAGACCAATAAACCTCTGGCTGGACTTATCCAAAAGAAAAGGGAAAGGACCAAATCAATAAAATCATGAATGAAACGGGGGAGATCACAACTAACACCAAGGAAATAGAAACAGTTATTAGAAATTGTTACCAGCAACTCTATGCCAACGAATTAAGCAATCTAAAGAAACTAGTGCATTCCCGGAAACTTAAAAACTACCAAAACTGAAACAGGAAGAAATAGACACTCTGAACAGACCAATAACCAGTAAGGTATTGAAGTACTAATCAAAACCTCCTAAAAACAAGGATCCAGGGCCAGATTGCTTCGCAGGGCAATTTCTACCAAACATTTAAAGAAGAATTAATACCTATTCTACTGAAGCTGTTTCAAAAAATAGAAACAGAAGGAAGACTCCCAAACTCGTTCTACGAGGCCAACATTACCCTGATACCAAAACCAGACAAGGACCCCATCAAAAAGAAGAATTACAGACCAAATCTCTAATGAACATGGATTCCAAAACACTCAACAACATCCTAACCAATAGGATCCAACAGTACATTAAAAGGAATATTCACCACGAACAAGTGGAGTTTATTCCTAGGATGCAAGGGTGGTTCAACATTCACAAATCAATCGACATGATACAGCACAATAATAGAAGAAGAAACAAGAACCATATAATCCTCTCAATTGATGCCGAAAAGCATTTGACAAAATGCAGCATCCTTTCCTGATTAAAACTCTTCAGAGTGTAGGGATAGAGGGAACATACCTCAATATCATAAAAGCCACCTATGAAAAGCCCACAGTAAATATCATTCTCAGTGGGGAAAAAGTGAGAACCTTTCCGTTAAGGTCAGGAGTACTACAGGGATGCCCATTCTCACCACTATTGCTCAAAATAGTATTAGAATTCCCAGCCTCAGCAATCAGAAAACAAGAAGAAATAAAACGTATTCAAATTGGCAAGGAAGAAATCAACCACTCCTTCTTTGCAGATAATATGATACTTTATGTGGAAAACCCAAAAGACTTCACCCCACAACTGCTAGAGCTCATGGAGGAATTCAACAATGTGGAAGGATACAAGCTCTATTCACAGAAATCAGTTGCTTTTCTATACACTAACAATGTAACTGGAGAAAGGAAAATTACAGAATCCATTCCTTTTACTATACCACCAAAAACCATAAGATACCTAGGAATAAACCTAACGAAAGAGGCAAAGGATCTGTGCTCTAAAAACTACAGAATGTTTATGAAAGAAATTGAGGGGCGCCTGGGTGGCATAGCGGTTAAGCGTCTGCCTTCAGCTCAGGGCGTGATCCCGGCGTTATGGGATCGAGCCCCACATCAGGCTCCTCTGCTATGAGCCTGATTCTTCCTCTCCCATTCCCCCTGCTTGTGTTCCCTCTCTCGCTGGCTATCTCTATCTCTGTCGAATAAATAAATAAAAAATCTTAAAAAAAAAAAAAAGAAAAGAAATTGAGGAAGACACAAAAAGATGGAAAAACATTCCATGCCCATAGATTGGAAGAATAAACATTGTGAAAATGTTTATGGTACCCAGAGCAATCTACACATTCAATACCATCCCTATTAAAATACCATTGGCATTTTTCACAGAGCTGGAACAAACAATCCTAAAATTTGTATAGAACCAGAAAAGACCCTGAATAGTCAAGGAAGTGTTGATAAAGAAAACCAAAGCTGGGAGCATCCCAATGCCTGACTTCAAGCTGTATTACAAAACTGTAATCATCAAGACAGCATGGTACTGGCACAAAAACAGACACACAGATCAATGGAATAGAACAGAGAACCTGAAATAGACCCTCAACTTAATGGTCAACTAATCTTCGACAAAGCAAGAAAGAATATCCAATGGAAAAAGGGTAGTCTCTTCAACACATGGTGCTGGGAAAATTGGACAGCCACATGCAGAAGAATGAAACTGGAGCATTCTCTTACACCATACACAAAGATAAACTCAAAATTGGTGAGAGACCTCAATGTGAGACAGGAATCCATCAAAATCTTATAGGAGAACACAGGTATTAATCTCATCGACCTCAGCTGTGGCAACTCTTATTAGACTTGTAGCTGGAGGCAAGGGAAACAAAAGCAAAAGTGAATTATTGGGATTTCATCAGGATAAAGAGCTTCTACACAGAAAATGATACAATCAGCAAAACTAAATAGCAACCTACAGGATGGGAGAAGAGATTTGCACATGGCATATCAGATAAAAGGCTAGTATCCAAAATCTATAAAGAACTTATGAAACTCAACATGTCAAAAATAGTAAATCCAGTCAGGAAATGGACAGAAGACATGAACAGACACTTTTCCAAAGAACACATACAAATGGCCAACAGACACATGAAAAAATCCTCAACATCACTCATCATCAGGGAAATATAAATCAAAACCAAAATGAGATACCCTCTCACACCTGTCAGAGTGGCTAAAAGTAATAGCTCATGAAACAACAGGTGTTGGGGAGGATGTGGAGAAAGGGGAACCCTCTAGCACCAAT
>NW_023253142.1:0-349 GCF_002007445.2 Ailuropoda melanoleuca
GCATTACGTTCCATTGCCGCCAGCAGTTTTGATGGGATTTCCCCAGGTAGCAAGCATTTCGTTGGAAGCGGTCTTTACCGAATTGTATTTCTCAAAAGTGCTGTGTTCGTCGTGTTTCACTAGCTACCAAAGCACCTTGATTCCTGTTCCACCTTCCATAAGGCCGACGTGACTTCAAGTGCTTTCCCCTCACACTTTGTTTCTTGGTTCTAAGGGCTGGATCCTACCCAGGCCCCTACACCCAATGTGGAATCGGGGTTCCCAATGAAAACGCTGCTGTTCGCTGGACATGTTTTCCTGGACGCTCTGCTTGTTTACCAATCAGAAGTGCGCTGAGTCCTCGAAAATC
>NW_023253142.1:375-2773 GCF_002007445.2 Ailuropoda melanoleuca
CTTTTCATTCATGCTCCCTTACTCACGAGAGATGATGATCGTTGATATTTCCCTGGACTGTGTGGTGTCTCAGAGACAACTATGGTGCACACTCGTCAGGGTTACACGACCACTTTCCCTCATGTTTCCCTATTCACGAAGGGTGATGATAGTGCTAAGACGGTCCCTGTACGGTGTTGTTTCTGACGGACGTGTTTTGGGCCTTTTCGTTCCATTGCCGCCAGCAGTTTTGACAGGATTTCCCCAGGGAGCAAGCATTTCGTTGGAAGCGGGTTTTGGCCGAATTGTCTTTCTCAGTGCTGTGTTCGTCGTGTTTCACTCACGGTACCAAAGCACCTTGATTCCTGTTCCACCTTCCATAAGGCCGTCGTGACTTCAAGGGCTTTCCACTCACACTTTGTTTCTTGGTTCTAAGGGCTGGATCCTCCCCAGGCCCCTACACCCAATGTGGAATCGGGGTCCCCAGTGAAAAGGCTGCTGTTCGCTGGAGGTGTTTTCCTGGACGCTCTGCTTTATTACCAATGAGAAGGGCGCTGAGTCCTCGAAAATCCTGAACCTTTTCATTCATGCTCCCTTACTCACGAGAGATGATGATCGTTGATATTTCCCTGGACTGTGTGGTGTCTCAGAGACCACTGTGGGGCACTCTCGTCAGGCTTCCGCGACCACTTTCCCTCATGTTTCCCTATTCACGAAGGGTGATGATAGTGCTAAGACGGTCCCTGTACGGTGTTGTTTCTGACGGACGTGTTTTGGGCCTTTTCATTCCATTGCCGCCAGCAGTTTTGACAGGATTTCCCCAGGGAGCAAGCATTTCGTTGGAAGCGGGTTTTGGCCGAATTGTCTTTCTCAGTGCTGTGTTCGTCGTGTTTCACTCACGGTACCAAAGCACCTTGATTCCTGTTCCACCTTCCATAAGGCCGTCGTGACTTCAAGGGCTTTCCCCTCACACTTAGTTTCTTGGTTCTAAGGGCTGGATTCTCCCCAGGCCCCTACACCCAATGTGGAATCGGGGTCCCCAGTGAAAAGGCTGCTGTTCGCTGGAGGTGTTTTCCTGGACGCTCTGCTTTATTACCAATGAGAAGGGCGCTGAGTCCTCGAAAATCCTGAACCTTTTCATTCATGCTCCCTTACTCACGAGAGATGATGATCGTTGATATTTCCCTGGACTGTGTGGTGTCTCAGAGACCACTGTGGGGCACTCTCGTCAGGCTTCCGCGACCACTTTCCCTCATGTTTCCCTATTCACGAAGGGTGATGATAGTGCTAAGACGGTCCCTGTACGGTGTTGTTTCTGACGGACGTGTTTTGGGCCTTTTCGTTCCATTGCCGCCAGCAGTTTTGACAGGATTTCCCCAGGGAGCAAGCATTTCGTTGGAAGCGGGTTTTGGCCGAATTGTCTTTCTCAGTGCTGTGTTCGTCGTGTTTCACTCACGGTACCAAAGCCCCTTGATTCCTGTTCCACCTTCCATAAGGCCGTCGTGACTTCAAGGGCTTTCCCCTCACACTTTGTTTCTTGGTTCTAAGGGCTGGATTCTCCCCAGGCCCCTATACCCAATGTGGAATCCGGGTCCCCAGTGAAAAGGCTGCTGTTCGCTGGAGGTGTTTTCCTGGTCGCTCTGCTTTATTAACAATGAGTAGGGCTCTGAGTCCTCGAAAATCCTGAACCTTTTCATTCATGCTCCCTTACTCATGAGAGATGATGATCGTTGATATTTCCCTGGACTGTGTGGTGTCTCAGAGACCACTGTGGGGCACTCTCGTCAGGCTTCCGCGACCACTTTCCCTCATGTTTCCCTATTCACGAAGGGTGATGATAGTGCTAAGACGGTCCCTGTACGGTGTTGTTTCTGACGGACGTGTTTTGGGCCTTTTCGTTCCATTGCCGCCAGCAGTTTTGACAGGATTTCCCCAGGGAGCAAACATTTCGTTGGAAGCGGGTTTTGGCCGAATTGTCTTTCTCAGTGCTGTGTTCGTCGTGTTTCACTCACGGTACCAAAGCACCTTGATTCCTGTTCCACCTTCCATAAGGCCGTCGTGACTTCAAGGGCTTTCCCCTCACACTTTGTTTCTTGGTTCTAAGGGCTGGATCCTCCCCAGGCCCCTACACCCAATGTGGAATCGGGGTCCCCAGTGAAAAGGCTGCTGTTCGCTGGAGGTGTTTTCCTGGACGCTCTGCTTTATTACCAATGAGAAGGGCGCTGAGTCCTCGAAAATCCTGACCCTTTTCATTCATGCTCCCTTACTCACGAGAGATGATGATCGTTGATATTTCCCTGGACTGTGTGGTGTCTCAGAGACCACTATGGGGCACTCTTGTCAGGCTTCCCCGAACACTTTCCCTCATGTTTCCCTATTCACGAAGTGTGATGATAGTGCTAAGACGGTCCCTGTACGG
>NW_023253143.1:0-186 GCF_002007445.2 Ailuropoda melanoleuca
ACCCTATGACCCAGCCATTGCACTACTGGGTATTTACCCCAAAGAGACAGATGTAGTGAAGAGAAGGGCCACATGCACCCCAATGTTCATAACAGCATTATTCACAATAGCTAAATAGTGGAAGGAGCCGAGATGCCCTTCAACAGATGACTGGATTAAGAAGCTGTGGTCCATATATACAATGGA
>NW_023253143.1:445-4695 GCF_002007445.2 Ailuropoda melanoleuca
GGGGGTGAGAGAATGGGATAGACTGGTTGATGGGTAGTAAGGAGGGCACGTATTGCATGGTGCACTGGGTGTTATACGCAACTAATGAATCATCAAACTTTACATGAAAAACCAGGGTTGTACTGTATGGTGACTAACATAATATAATAAAAAAACATTAAACAAAGAAGAAGAAACAGCTCTGACCAAAAACATACACAATAAGAAAAATAAGAGTTGGATGCTTAACCAACGGAGTCACCCAGGCACCCCAATTTCCACCCACTCTTGAATGAACTTCCTGGCACATGGCAGGCTTCTACCTCTCTGATATAGAATGAAGTAAAACCTTTCTTAGGATTGGGTTTCCTCAGTAAATCCACCATTCCAATAACAATGCAAATTCTGATTTACAAACCATGACTGTTAGTGGGTGCAAACCTTTTAGGTACCACACGTATCTTGAAATGGATGCTGTTCTCCCCATTTCTAGATGGGGGATACTAGCATAGAGAGGTTGAGATATTGATCTGTACTCCATATTTAGTTTGATTCCCATCCCAGGGCTCTGTGCACTCCATCAGTGTGAAATGATGGCTTTCTTTTCAAACGTGCCTTAGTTCCAGATGAGCAAACAGAAACAGGACCACCAATTCCTTCTCTTGGGATTTTGTGAGTTCACCTGTGAATTAGGGAAATGGGATAAGTAGTTTACAGGGGCCTTTACTACAAGAATATTATAGATCATAAGATTTTCTATGAATAGCAATGCATTCTGCAGCCTATTTTGGAAATATGAAAATATTATTCCCTATACAAGATAGGAATTTTCATGTGGATCTACCATGGAAAGACCATGGCAACCAGACTTCAGGGATCTTTCTGATTCTATACCTTGACAATAAAAGCATGAAGTTAATTTTGGGTCTACGCTTTTTATTAGGAAAATAAATGTAGATAATTAATAGTAAAATTGTGCATATATTGATTTTTACAATTCCTCTGCCCCTTTTTTTAAAGATTGTATTTATTTATTTGACAGAGAGAGAGACCACCAGCAAGAAAGGGAACACAAGCAGGGGGAGTGGGAGAGGAAGAAGCAGGCTTCCAGTGGAGCAGGGAGCCCGATATGGGGCTGGATGGCAGGACCCTGGGATCACGCCCTGAGCGGAAGGAAAACGCTTAACAACTGAGCTACCCATGCACCACTGATTTTTACAATTCTATCATCTTTTATGCCTATATATTATAGAAATTCTCATTTGTGTAATATGGAGGTGGGCACACAAATTTTATTAGGAATATTTTAATAAGGGGCGCCTGGGTGGCTCAGTTGTTTAAGTGTCCAAATCTTGATTTCGGCTCAGGTCACGATCTCAGGGTCCTGAGATGGAGCCCCACATTGGGCTCTGCACTCAGTGTGAGACCTGCTTAAGATTCTCTCTCTCCCTCTACCTCTGCCCCTCCTCCTGCTTGCACTCTCTTTCTCTGTGTATCTCTCAAAATAAACAAAATATTTAGAAAAACAAAATGGAATATTGTAATAAGAAATTAAAAATAAAATATATTTCATCTTTCAGGTAATACTATGCCTCATTTGAAGTCCTTGAAATAGATGTGTATACTTCACAGACACTTTAAATACATTATTGTGGTAAGTGAGAACTCGGGAAAAAATATGTGTATTATTAAAGTTTTTAAGAAACCTATTTATGGATACATAAATCAAGACTAATATTATGGAAACATTGAAAGGAAAATATATCTACCACATTCATGACAGTGTTTGCCTTTGGGCAACTGAAGTGCAGGGGAATGGGATCATGCAGGGAAAGCAAGAAAACTCAATTTTTACTTGCAACAAATATGGGTTCTGAAGCAAGTATAACCAAGTATTTCTATGTTTATATATTTATAGTATCTCTAACATTCTTTGGCTCAATGTCTTCATAGTGGGTATATATAGAAACAGGTGAATAGCCCAGAGAGCAATTAAGAAAGCATTCTAATAAGAGTTTACAATTGAGAAACGTTGCTGAAGGTAATGGGATGTATGCTCCCCAAGTGTGAGTTGCTTGAATCAAAATATGCACACTTAGCTGGGTGTCTCTACACTTGTTTTGTTTATTCAATAGTCTCTTCTTTTTTGAGAGGTGTCCCACCTGCATGGAATCACAGAATCTAACAGCTGTCTCAGAATTCGTCCTCACGGGACTCTCAGACGATCCAGAACTGCAGCCCCTTCTCTTTGGGCTGTTCCTGTCCATGTACCTGGTCACCGTGCTCGGGAACCTGCTTATCATCCTGGCCGTCAGCTGTGACTCCCACCTCCACACCCCCATGTACTTCTTCCTGGCCAACCTGTCCTTGGCTGACATTGGTTTCAGCACCACTACAATCCCCAAGATGCTGGTGAACATTGAAACACACAGCAAATCTATCACCTATGCAGGCTGCGTAACTCAGGTGTCCTTTTTTTTTCTATTTGGGTGTTTGGACAATCTACTCCTGGCCGTAATGGCCTATGACCGGTTTGTAGCCATTTGTCACCCCCTGAGCTACCCAGTCATGATGAATCCATGCTTATGTGGCTTGTTGGTCCTTGTGTCATTTTTCAGCAGCTTTTTGGAATCTCAGATTCACTGTTTGATGGTGTCACAACTTACCTTCTGCACAAATGTGGAAATTCATCATTTCTTTTGTGATGCACCTCAGCTTTTCCACCTTGCCTGCTCTGATACCTCCATTGACACCATACTAATGTATTTTATTGGTGCCGTTTTTGGTGGCATTCCACTCTCAGGGATCCTTTGCTCTTATACTCGAATTGTTTCCTCCATTCTGAGAGTCCCATCCACAGATGGGAAGTACAAAGCCTTTTCTACCTGTGGCTCTCACCTGTCAGTTGTTTGTTTGTTTTACGGAACAAGTCTTGGAGTGTACCTCAGTTCATCCATCTCCCCCTCCCCCAGGAAGGGTGCAGTGGCCTCAGTGATGTACACTGTTGTCACCCCCATGATGAACCCCTTCATCTACAGCCTGAGGAACAGGGACATCAAGAGGGCACTGTGGGGGATAATCAGAAAAACAGTCTAATCTCAGTGTCTGTCTTAATCCTTCTTGGTTCAAAGAACCGGAAAATGCAGCAAATCTAATGTGAACAACAAGAAATTCTGAATCTGCAGCCACATAGTATATGTCCTCTATGGATCTCTGCTTTTTGCTTTCACAATTTTTCCTGTTAGCATAGCTCTAATGGAATTGGGAGATTATTTTGGACTACCCACTTAAATTATAGCCCCTGCAGGATTATGCATATATCCTCACTTTCTTTATGCATTGCCCAGGACTCATGGTCATGAACAGTCTTGTTTCTATCATTGCAAAAATAATCATAGTTCTCTCTTTCTTGTTATTTTCCTATGATTTCCACCCCCCCCGATTTGTTAGGAGGATCTAAATCCTACATTAAGCACCAAAACATCTAATACATTTTTGTTCCTTACTGATCTTGGTCAGACATATGTATATATTTTTAAGTAGGCTCCACAACCAGGGCAGAGCCCAACACAGGGCTTGAACCCATGACTCTAAGCTCAAGACCAGAGCTGAGATCAAGAGTCAGATTCTCAACCAACTGAGCCATCCTGGTGTCCCATCTTGATCAGATTTTTAAGCGAATAGGATAACTATTTAATTTTCTTTTGAAACTAAAATGGGTCACTATTAATATTGAGTTTGAATACACAATTGCCAAGTTTCCTAGGACTTCCCTAGGAAAACTAGTATCTGTGGTTCCCAAGGAGTATATGGGAGAAGAACCACCAGAGCAGAGGTGATTCCCAATTTTCCTGATCATTGTCTCTCCTATTCCATCGAATTTCTGCTCAGTCATATTACATAACCAGACACAAAGGGACAAATACTGTATACTTCCACTTATATAAGGTGCTTAACATAGTCAAATTCATGGAGACCGAGAGTGGAATGGTGGGAGTCAGGGTCTGGGAGAGGGAGAGGGGTAGATAGTGTTTAATGGGACAGAGTTCCAGTTTGGGAAGATGGAAAAGTTCTAAAGATGGATGGTGGTGATGGTTGCACAACAGTGTGAATGTACTTGATACCACTGATCTGTACACTTAAAAATGGTTAAGAAAGATGATAAATTTAATGTTATCTTACCACAATAAAGAAAAAAAAAGATCTCATGTCAGGAGTAAAGGACTTGTTTCTTCAAATGTCGGGTGTTATTTAACTCTTGCAATCAACCC
>NW_023253144.1:0-6569 GCF_002007445.2 Ailuropoda melanoleuca
CATGTCCTATTTTCTATTCAGCTAAAGACATAGCTCGAGGAGTTGATTTCCCTATTGGCTTTTAGATGTGGTTACAAACACATTAGTTCTGGACTACCTATATCTGAATCAGTGACTAGCACAGCGAAATCCATGCATGCTAACTGGTTCATATACACTATGTATTTTCTGACTTGTTGTTTGGAATTTATTGATCCCTCTCAACTTTCTATCTACTCTGTGATAGACAGAGAAGTCAATGTAACTATATTAGAATTGATCTTGTATTCAAAAAGCTAACCTCGAGCCAATACTAATGGATTGGGGATATAGAACCAAAGCTGGACATGAGTGCCTGTCAGTCCTGCACTGGGAATGACATTGTTTGGAATGATGAAGTACAAGACAAGAGAAGGCTGCAATCTTGTATTCAGCCTGCTTGGTTAATATACATGGCACTTAAAACCTATGAAGTCTATAAGTGTGGGTGAGTGCTTATACCTTACTTCCCTCTTCCTGAGGGTGAGAACCATCCCAAATAATAGTATAAAACAGCAAAGCAAAACATTCCAGTGTCATTCCTTCCAGTGGAAGATTATGTAAAACCCACTACCTTGCTGTGCTTAGGAGTTATAGGGGAGAGAATAGCTCATAATGGGATAGATACAGACATTGAAGAAGACAGACATTAACACAAGACAAAAACCCCAAGAGAAAAATGAGAAAAAAAAAAGAAGCAGACATCACAAAATAGAAAATCTGAATGAGACATAAACATATGAAAAGCTGCTTAATATCATTAATAACCAAAGGAATGCAAATTAAAGAGCATTGAGTTACCATTTTATAACCACAAAATAAATAAAAATTGAAGTCTGAGAATTCCAAGTGTTGATAAGGTTTTGAAATGATGAGAGCCATCATATACTGTCACAGGGGTGTAAATTAGTACAACGGTTTTGAAAAACATTGTGTTATTACCAAACACAGTTGAAGATGGGTGAATCCTCAAACCCGTAAATTTGATTCCTGGATATATATTCTAGAGAAATTAATGCATGTGTACCAGAGACTGTGTACAAAAAGTACATTGCAGCATTTTCTGAAGAGCAAGTATTAGAAGCAATTAAAAATTGCCCATTAGCAATAAAACAGATAAGTCAATTTTAGTATATTCATATATCGTAATTCTACGCAGCAGTAGAACTGAACGGGCTGTAGTTACATACATTAAAATAGATGAATCTCAAAAATACAACGTCTATTGAAAAATAAGTCATAAATTTAAGCAGTGTGTTTCCACTTAAATAAAAATTATTATGATGAACTGAAGTAAATAATAATACTGTTTTGTGATATATTAATGTGATGAGGGGTGCCTGGGTGGCTCAGTTGGTTAAGCCTCTGACTCTTGATTGCAGTTCAGGTCATGATCTCAAAGCTCTGCCCTAAACGGAGAGTTTGCTTCTCTCCTTCTCCCTCTCCTTCGGCTCTTCCCCACTCACACTCCTCCTTCTCTCTCATTCTCTCTCTCTCTCTATGTCTCTCTCCTCTTAAATAAATAAATAAACCTTAAAAAATATATGCTGAAACTATTCTTAAAAAGCAATGAGATGATTACTACAAAACTCAAAGTAGTGGGAGAGAGGAGAGAGAAGCAATCGGTTAGTGGCATACTTGGAGTATATTAAATTAGGCTAATGTTCTGTATCTAAAATTGTGCAGTAGGTAAATGATGTTTCTTTTCACACTAAAATGTAAATGCATTCTCCTCTCTCTCTGTGTCTTTTTGTACACATGCATACATACATACATACAAATATATGTCTATGCAAATGTAAATACATATACTCACTTTTCTATGGAAGATATATTTAATAATAGAAAGCCTCTCATGTTCATTACACAAATCTGGACAATAGCCAATTTGGGCTGGGTTTTCACCCACTTGAGGAGATGTACTTGTTTTTATTCCATTGGTATAAGTTGTCAATTTCCCACATAGAACAAACTGAGAGCAAATTTTGCCTCTGTTTGTCTTCCTATTCTCCTCTTTTCATCACATAAAATCTTCTTGAGCTTTCCATTCTCACTGATTTTTGAACTCACTTCAATAAGATTTTTACCTCATATCTCCACTGAAATTTTTTTTCCTAATACCGACCACATCCATTAGCAACATGAGTCATTATTTCTTACTCCTTGTCTTATTCGATGTATCCATTTTAGGCAGTATGTTGATTACCTCATCTTTTGTGAAGTACTTCACTTGACCTCTGGACACCTCTCAGTAATCTTAATTTTCTGGTCTATATTTTCAGTCTCCTTGGCTACTTCCTCTCCAGTTTGCAACTTCTTAACTTTGAAATGCCCCATATTTGGTCGCAGAATTTCTTCTCTATCTACATTCACTTTGGATGAATTCTCCACCAGTACCATTGTTTTAAATAACCATCTACATGCGGAAGGCACTAAAGTCTTCTTTCCAGCCCAGACTCTTAAGAAACTTCAGACTTATGATAATTGTCTTTCTCTGCTTGACTTATTTCACTTATAATCAAGTTCCTACTCACTGTATCCACGTTTCAATGCCATTCCTGCCCGCAGGGTGTTCTTCCTCCTGGGTCCCCATCAGGACATGGTGCCACCATTTGCTCAACTGTTAAAGCCAAAAACTAGATATTCCTTGATTTCTTTTTCTCACTCTCACAGTATTCAATCCATCCTGTTGGCCTTAGCTTCAAAATTTATCCCCAAACAGATCATTTTTCACCATATCCATAGCAGGTTTCTACATGTCTTACCTGGACTATTACAGTTGTCTGTTGTGTCCCTACTTCTGTACTTTCCTCCTTCGGTCTGTTTTTCACAAAGCACCTAAGGATGAATCATCTAAAAGACAAATCAAATGATACCAACTTTCTATATAAAACCTTCCTAAGGCTTTCCATCATATTTTGATTCAAATTTAAGGTCCTTAACTTTAACTCACTGCTTCTGTATTTGATTGCCTGGCTAACTCTTCACCCTCATCAATCACTCTCTTTGCTTCACTCTGCTCTAGCTTCATTGGCTTTTTTCTTCTTTCTCCATTGCAGGAAACAGAATCCTATATTAAGATTTTGAACTTACTAATCCTTCTGCTTTTAATAATCTTCCCCTAGCTATTTGGAAGACCATCTTCCTCTGTTAGGTCTGATTTCTTCCTACATGTTATATGGGCTTTCCCTGACCACCTTATTTAACAAAACACCTATGAAACTCTATCCTCCCACTCTGCTTATTTTTTTCTTTAAGTAATTTACCTTTCNAACCATTCCTTGACATAACACTAACTTCATTTTTGTTTGTTTCTTATTATCTTTGTCTCCTTCTAGAATTAAAAACTTCACGGAGACAGAAATTATTTTTGTTTATTGCTGTATGTTCAGTACTTAGAATGGTGCTTACCATATCATAGGCACTCAACAAACATTTAATTGAACAGATTAATCTGTGCATGAAGTGAATATATAGTTTAAAATTTGGTTCCCAATTTGTGTTTTGATTTTTACTTCTTAGCCATTCTCAGAGGAGGCTCATCAGTTGCTCATAATCTAGGTAAATTTAGTATATTCTTGGTAAATATTAGTGGACAACTCTCTGAATTAACAGTTCTAATAAATTAACACTTAAGTGCTGAAATCCTATTTGTTTCTTCTTTTAAATGTCTTGTATTCTTAAATGTGAACTAATTTAGTGATAAGAATTTGATCAGGACAGACTGAGCGGATCCTGACTCATCACTTGCCACATGACTGGTTATGTGGCCCTCTCTCACAGTCACTATGAGAGTGTGATATACACAGTAATATGCAATATAAGCTTCCACTCTGCTATGACCCATCTATGATCCAAGAATACGTATCATGCTGACCTTTTGCCCTACATTATTTTGATGACTAATGATTTAATAGAGGGTAGGTTAAACTATTTTTCAATTACCTTTTTATAGTTTATTTGAAATTATTTAAAATTTTGTTGACGTTTTGGCAAGTCAACCTATTACTTACTCTTTTAGAGTTTTTATTATCTCCATGAGATAATAAAATGATTCAACAAAGTTAAGTTGTCACAAAATAAAGCTGGGTTTCCACAAGCTTATGTAATAACTATTAAAGCACTGAGTACTGTAATGAATTTCAAACATATAAAATCACATTTAATTGACTGGCAGCCTCTGGAAGAAACCAATATTTCTGATATTCCCTGAGACTAATCTTCCTTTCACTCAGTTACTAGGGCCAGTGTTGGAACTGCCTGATGCTGTGCATGATGACTAATTCTTTCCTCCTTGATCCTCATGGTCCTTCCTTTTACTCTGGTAATGAAGGACCTCTGCTATCTTGCTAAATGACTCTTTTCAAGATTTATCTGCTTTTATCTTCTGCATAGATCCTTTGCTCCCACATAAGCGATCCCACTGTCTTCCACACAAGGATTGCTCATTTTCTCTTTAAAGTCTTCACTAACGATATTCCCAACTGATCTGGCTATATCTTGCTTCCCCTTTTCATACACACACACACACACACACACACACACACACACACACACACTAACCTGCAGTTTAAGGTAAAACTAATCTAGGCCTCCTCCATGGAGCCTCCCCTTTACCTCAGCAGGAAGGAAGTCCTTCATTATCTGAAATCTTAGAGCATGTTTATATGTGAGCACCTATATATTTGACAGCTGATCAAACACATTATTACTTTGTAATGTTAATTCTCTCTACACACACAGATGTGCATGTGTCCTTGTTTGTATAAACTCCTAGAAGACATTTGGATTTTCNGTTTGTATAAACTCCTAGAAGACATTTGGATTTTCTTGTTAACAAGGGCTATCTTTTAATTCCACAAAATATTCATACAATTCATCTTTGTCGGTTTTTGAAACTTTTTAAAGAAGCTTTGCAACATGCCTTTGCAACTTAAGTGGCTGTTGTCTGTGTTTCACTTTGGTGATGAGGTATTCCAAGCTTATCACTCCTCATTATTTTTGTGGTCTTTGGGGGCTGAGAAGGAGGCCCTTTTCTTGCTACACCCAGCTTCTTATGTCTTTGATGCATCCGGGGTGGGTCTCCGTTAATTCAGGAAGCTCCCAGTTGCCTTGGTGGCAGGAGAAGATGGCATAGCACCACTTTTTCATTCCTTGCATATCTGCCAAAATATTTTGAGGGGATGAAAACAGGAAGTCTAGGGCTGATTAGCTATCTAGTGGTATTAAAAACAAACAAACAAAAAGACAAGTTGTGGCAATCCCCAAGAGGGATTGCTTCAGAAAGAATGGTGTCAGTGGATTATCCAACAAGCTGGAGAATCTGCGAACCTTCCAGCCCTGATTAATAGTACAGTCCCCAGGACATGTCTGCTTCCCTCACATCTGTCAGGATTCTGGGTTCACAAGCCATTCTTCCATGATCTCAAATTCCCTCACAACAGCCTTATGAGTAAGAAAAAAGTAGAAATTTGTCCCAATTTTTATTTATCTCTATCAAACAGTGTTTACTGATTCAGAAATCCCTTTCCGCATCAGAAATTTTTTTTTTTTTTGCCCCCTTTGAAACCTATTCTTATGAAGTCCTACAAGCCAGGAGTATGCCCATTGTGGCTTCTGAAAGCCTTCAACTGACTGGCTTGCCTCTCAGACTCTCTCCTGCTGTGTGCTTCTTTTCAGCACCAAATAAGTGTCAGACAATTAGAGATGGGACTGGAGATGTGTAAATTGTACTGTCGCCAACAACAAATTAGTAATTTCGTGATAATACACTGTCCTTATAACATGGTTAGAGTTAGCACAGTTACCTGCCTCTATTTGTGCTAAAAGGCCATGGGTAAGATTGATGAAGATCCTGTGTGGTAATTCATTTTCCTTCTTGACACTCTCCCCTTACTATCCCCCTCCCAAGAAATGAGACATTAACCAGCCCCTCTACCTGGCTTCCCCAAACTCATAGTGCTTTCCTTGCAGTCCTTACCTGGAAGGCATTGCACCGCCTGTGCTGAATTGTGTGCAGGAAGGAAAGCCCATGACACAGTGAAGGGAATTAACCTCCCATTCCTCTTGATCTAGCCTTCTTTTATTCCATGATCAGGGACTTAATGGGAACAGATAGTGGGTTTAGAAATCTCAGTTACTGCTTTAACTTGAAAGCTTATAAATATGAATGGAGGATATCCTGGCCTTTGTCCTTCCTTAATAAGTAGATATTGGAATAAGTCCTCCACAGTTGCTGTTTCCAGGCCTTGAGGATTCCCAGCCTTGACCTTTCCACAGGAGGAGTTCGTGCATTTCTGAAAGGTCCTCCCATTGACAGATAGCTGCCTGCTCACTTGCCTTGCTACCACTGTGACTATTCTTCTAAGGAACAAGAGAACAGAAGTGGAGCCATTTACTCTATAAAGTCCCAGTTAAACTGTGCCTGGAAGTTTGTTACAATTTAGTAATGAGGGCAGTCTTTTGAGTGGGATTGGTCATAATGTTATTATGATATTGTGATTTATAAGAAATACATTCAGATAACCAAAATATATTTCTCAAATATATTT
>NW_023253145.1:0-5269 GCF_002007445.2 Ailuropoda melanoleuca
TGTCGCCATTGTGTAATGAGGAAACCATGGCTTTGCCCAAGGTTACAAGTCCCTCGAGGATTAGGCTGAGATTTGGACCTTGACTTGTGAAACTCTAAAGCCCAGGTTCTTTTCTGTCATATCACGTGACTCCTCTCTCTTTTGTTTAGTCAGTCTAGTGTTTAGTCTCCTGGATGGGGAAGAAGTGACTCAACTACTCTGAGTTTCCAGCTTAACGACACCCCNACCAGAGCAGGATAAAGAACTCTGCCACTCCAGGGGAGCGTAATGACAATGTACACTTTTCAAAACTGATCCATCAGAGTTACTACAGCACATTTCCGGTTCAGAGTAGGGATTCTACCCCGCCCCCCCCGCCATGGGACAAAAAATGAGAGCTCTCGTTACCTTTCTTATGACGTTGTCTTCCAATTCCAAGCTGCAGGAATTAGGTGGACAAAGAATGCTTGGGGCTATACACACGGATAAATTATAAGCTGTCATCTGATTGGATGAGGAATGTTGCTCAATGTTGTGTAACACTCCAAAAAGGTATCGCAAGAGAACAAAATTCGCTCTTGGCAGCTGGGCTAAAAGCCTAAGGTNACATTTCCGGTTCAGAGTAGGGGTTCTACCCTGCTCCCCCGCCATGGCACAAAAATGAGAGCTCTCATTACCTTTCTTATAATGTTGTCTTCCAATTCCAAGCTGCAGGAATTAGGTGGACAAAGAATGCTTGGGGCTATACACACTGGTAAATTATAAGCTGTCATCTAATTGGATGAGTAATGTTGCTCAATGTTGTGTAACACTCCAAAAAGGTATCGCAAGAGAACAAAATTCGCTCTTGGCAGCTGGGCTAAAAGCCTAAGGTAAGAAAAATGCACTTTTAAATAAGGCAAGTGATTCCACTTAGGAGGTTTGAAATACAGAGACAGGGAACAGGGTACGACTTTGTATGTCTAGTACACAACCCACTGTAGCAGAGTTCCAGGCACGCATGAATACAAAAATGNTGCATGTAAACAAAAATGTTTCAGTGACTTCAGTTCCTGAACCAGATAAAAACTTCTCTGGTTAGTTAAATGTTTGAAAACTTACATACCACTGGCAGTTGATGTTCTAGCATTTCTCTGAGACCAGTGGATTTCGTCTACCAGTCTCATATTCAGAATTGTATAAAATGGCCAAGGATCCCACATTAGTAAGATCAGGAGAAGCACAATGATAGCCCTAAGGCATGCCTCTATTCTGAAGCTGGCCTCCATGGGTGTGAAGAATTGAAACTCTTTGGCATTGCCCATTATTTTAGTGGACAAAGCTGCAAAATGTAAGCCAATATTTTCCTAACAGTATGTTGGCTGTATTTTTGAGATGTAAGCAGAGTAGAGTAATTATTGCCTCATTACCTCTGGGCCGCAATTATNACAATTATTTTTTCTTCCTCGTCCCCTTGATCAATAACAACAAGCCATTTGTCATAGAGATCAGATAAAAATATACTTCCTGGGATATTTTGAAGAAAATCCTAATGGAGATAAAGATACAGATATATATTATAGAAAATATATATTGGAAATATTACAGAGAAAATATTTAGTAAAATACTCAGTTCAGCCCCTACTTCTTTCACAGATATTCAAATGTGACCCACACGGAGCTCGGCTCTCACTCTCCATTGACTTGCACATGCAGAAGCAGGTGCTTGAATTTTCTCCAACTAAAACTTAGAAGCATAAAAGCAGAGCTTAGGCTGTGGTGGAAATGAAGATAAAGCTCCCTTCTATCATCTGCAATTTATTTTTTTGCATACTTCTTTGCAAACTACCACAAACTGACAGGGTCTGGCTATAGACCATCCTAAACCCTATTAGTTTCTTAGACAGAAATACACGTGCCCATTTTGCTTGTTTTAGACTCAGTGCTAGCTCTTATTTCTAGCAAGAAAATTTCTGAAACAAAACACAAACAGGTGTGCGCTTGCACACATATTAGAAAAGAACTGGGTCTTCTGAATTGAGGTATGTGTGTTCCTTGGAAGAAAGCTACTCTCATAATTGCTTCATTCTTCCTTTTCTTAACTGTATAAAAGTCGAGACTCTAATGGCAAACTCACTGTGGTCCTGAAGATATATTCGTTTCTAGTTAAGGCCAATTCTCCAGCTAGTTTAACATGATATTATCAAGGCCAAGGTTGCAGAGCCTGATTCTCCATCAAGATCAACCAACTTTAGGAAGAGAAAACTTTTGAACTGTCTAAGAACTATACCCACAAGTGGTTACCCTCTTCCTAGTCTGTCCTTATAACATGGAAATAGGAAAGAACCTACTAACTCTTGCTAGAAAATCAGTTCCATGTGTGCACCTTACAGAGGGTGACACTCATCTTGCTATTCGCATACCTACTTTATCATCATTCTTCCCCTGTCTCTTGATGCCTGTATGTATATTACTAGTGTACATTACTATGGCCCCAGTGTAGTAGTGGTTAACTAAGTCATTTCTGGACTTTGCTACTTATCATATCATCGAACATTAGTGGGGGACAAGGAAAGACCCAAGTGTCACCGAGATTCTAAGATTGTAGTCATTGCTACATTAACGTAGTTTTGTTCAGAGCCGTTAACAAGGGCTAAGGTGGGNGAATCAATTTCATGTATGCACCTTACAGAGGGCGACACTCATCTTGCTATTCGCATACCTACTTTATCATCATTCTTCCCCTGTCTCTTGATGCCTGTATGTATATTACTAGTGTACATTACTATGGCCCCAGTGTAGTAGTGGTTAACTAAGTCATTTCTGGACTTTGCTACTTATCATATCATCGAACATTAGTGGGGGACAAGGAAAGACCCAAGTGTCACCGAGATTCTAAGATTGTAGTCATTGCTACATTAACNTACTAACTCTTGCTAGAAAATCAGTTCCATGTGTGCACCTTACAGAGGATGACACTCATCTTGCTATTTGCATACCTACTTTATCATCATTCTTCCCCTGTCTCTTGATGCCTGTATGTATATTACTAGTGTACATTACTATGGCCCCAGTGTAGTAGTGGTTAACTAAGTCATTTCTGAACTTTGCTACTTATCATATCATTGAACATTAGTGGGGGACAAGGAAAGACCCAAGTGTGACCGAGATTCTAAGATTGTAGTCATTGCTACATTAACGTAGTTTTGTTCAGAGCCGTTAACAAGGGCTAAGGTGGGTGGATTAAATTCCTTGTCTGTTGTATTTCTCTGTTTCTTTCTCTGTTCCCCTTTTAGAAATGTAACTGGATACCTGTGATTTAGCTGTATCATTTCAAAATTAGTCTATGTTTTACGTAAATCTATTGACTTTTCAGAATTCCAAATTAATTTTGTCTTTTGCATCTACTCCAAAAGTTAGATTTATAAGAAGAGGCGAAAGGTAGGTGCTGGTTACCATGTAGTTATAACCTTGGATGGTGGGCTAGATGTAACAAATATTAACAAAAGGATGCCAAGGATGGTAAAGGTGAAAGGAGGCACAAATGGTGAAGTCATTCCTACACAACTTATATAGTAAAAGGCATTAAGAAAGGGGAAAGAGTGATGGCTAAGAATGATTTGGTGGCCTCACTGAGCCTTTTTTGACTCAGCATAAAGCAAATATTTGCTTACTATGGTAAACTTCAACTATTTTCAAATGTTTACTATGAATTTTCTTTCGGAAACTTTGCCTTCATTAGGAGGGCGGTGAGGATGTTTGCTTTGGTAAACATTGTGGTATGTGTAAGTGTATATTTTGAAATTTATTATTATTACTAGTAGTCATATTAGTATTAGTATTTTGCATGGAGTCTTCAGGAGTGAAGGCGGGGAGGGCGGAGTGTGGTAAAAACAAAATATTTCTAACATGTGGGGCTTTTAAAAAGTCCTTAAGGTAGCTTCCTTAAATTTTGATTTTGTGAAGTGTTTTTCAGTTTCTCAGGTTCTTAGTCTATTATGCCTATTATGGTACTTGGGCAGTCATGATGAAGTACACCAATCATAGCTTCAGTTACTCATGTGTGGATAATGCTAGAACTTTCCCTACCTATAAGATGGATGCTACCACAAGAACAGATTCACTGTCCAAGTTCACTTTGTCCCCAGAATTTAGTTTCTCCTTCAGGACTCTGCATGATTTCATACTGGCTGATTTTCTGAAGATGCCTTCTGTGAGTGGCCCTTTTTGATTGATAAAGCAAAGCATATCCTATAGGAAGAAAAGTAAAGTATATGGCATTTCGTATCCACAAGCCCAGAGCACAAGCTTCCCTCCTTTTTGAAGGACCGAGGGAATGTGATGCTATGTTTTAGAGCTGGAAGGACTAAAGTCAATTTAGGGCTCTTTTTTTCAATGTCTCTATGTATTTTCTACCCAAAATCCATTTTATAGTCATATACTGAAACATTTTAAACACTTTTTAAAATCAGATTTCCCTTTTCACTGAATTTACACTTTTAAATCAAACTTCCCTGTTTCAAGGCCTTTGTGGAATCACTGTTTCCTACTTCACCATTCTTTTCTCATTATTCCCTTACATAGATGCTCTTCCCCAAGTATGGAAATCTCTTTGCTATACTCATTTCCCATTTGTTTATTTCTCTTTAAGTGGCTGTATACTCCATTCCTACTTCCTCTATTTCCTTCTCTCTTTTAAAATCAGGCTCAAAAACTCTCTTCTCCTTCTCTGATTACATTCCCTTTGCATGACTCTTTCATTGTCTTTTGCTCAATCTTCATGTCCTCTCCCTGCAGTGTAGAAAGATAGTAAGGGCTGCAGTCAGGGAGTCCCACGGATCTGAAATCTATTATGCTACTTATCTATTGTGTGACCTGGGGCACATACATACCATACTGAGGCTTTTCTAATTCATTTGTGAGGAGCAGAGGATGACAATCCTAGCTACCCTCTAAATTTGCTGTGATGCAAGGACTGGGGTAGTAAGTAGCATGGAGCTACTGTGATAGATTTCTTCATATCTTGCAGAACATTCCCTACATCTAGTATAGTGCCTGCAGAGATACCAGATACTCGATAAATGTCAACACTGACAATTCAATACACCAGTTTGAGACANTACTTAACTTGTAGTTGTTGCTTCCTAGGGGTAAGTATGATCAGTGGATTCATCAGGTGCCAGATCCAAATTTATAGGCTTAAAAGATTTGGTATTCAAATCAAGCTGAGTTTTGTGATCATCTGCTTTCACAGTGAGTCTCCTCCCAGCCTTAGATTGCCTCTTTGGTTTTCTGAGTGCTCAACTTTCTA
>NW_023253145.1:5316-6863 GCF_002007445.2 Ailuropoda melanoleuca
TGGGTAAGTATGATCAGTGGATTCATCGGGTGTCAGATCCGATTTTAAAGGCTTAAAAGATTTGGTATTCAAATCAAGCTGAGTTTGGTGATCATCTGCTTTCACAGTGAGTCTCCTCCCAGCCTTAGATTGCCTCTTTGGCTTTCTGAGTGCTCAACTTTAAACCATCAAAAGGATCTGCCTTTCATGACACCATCTGCGTGACCCCACTTCTCAGCCAGCCTCTGGTGCCTCTGCCCTGGGCCGTGTCCGAGGGGGACTTTCTGCAGTCAGGGTCCTGGGAAGTAGTCATTATGTGCTGGTGATGTGGTAAGATTCCAGGTGGCTGTGTTTTCTTGTGATACCCCACTGAGCTACCCAGAGGCAATTTTTTTTTGTAAAATATGTTTGATATTTACTGAAAAGAGCCTAATCCACAATGAATTGCATACAATTCTTCACACACACTCAAACATACATGTATGTACACACACATACAAGTACAAGGCTTGAAAGAAAACATACAAAAAGAAAAACAATGAGGGATTATGAATGCATTTATTTACCCCCAATTTCCAGAGATGATTTAGAATTACCCAACACTCCCTATCAAAGAAATGCAGAAGAAGAGCTTTACAAAGAACAGGTGATTGGCCGTGAAAAGCTGAGTTCAGGTTTCTACTGCTCAGCCAGGAGTGTTTCCCTTGTAAGATACCTTAACATTTGCCTAAATAATCTGCTTAAATAACTGAACTCTTTAAAAGTCCACAGAGGAGCCAAGGTATAGAAGGATAAACAGATGAGCAACATTTCACCAAANAATAAACAGATGAGCAATATTTCCCCAAACACCCCTAGCCAACTGTCCACACGGCTTTTCTGGGATGTAGTGAGTGCATCACCTTGTCCACTCATGTGGGTGGCAACACTCATGGTGCCTGATCAGAGAGACCAGGATCTAAGAACCAGAAGCATCCTGGTTCTGCCACTTAGTTAGACAGATTACTCAAAAATTGTTAAGCTTCGGTTTGCTCAACTTTCACGTCAATGCTGCTGCCTACAACTCATTGCACTCAATATAACGTACTACTCAGCACAAGGCATGGCTCATGGCAGCCTTGGTGAAAGTAATTTCCTAGCTCAGGGGGCCTAAGGCAGTCTAGACATCTCTTCCCCCCAAAGCAGACATCACTCCCATTCTCTATTTGATCTTGCAACCTCTAGAAGTTAGGCAATCATGAAGGATTGCCACCACTTTGCTTAACTAAGGCTCTTTCTTCCTACCCTGAAATTGATACCCCTGCCATTTTAAAGGGAGAGAAGGAAGACAGCAAATACATTCTTAAATCCAGGAGGGGATTCCTGTACATCAAAATGTATGCATTTGCTTCAGATACATGTTAATATATAAGTTGAGTTGTTGTAAGCAACCTGGGTTCCCTACTCTTACCCTAGTTTTATNATACCCTAGTTTTATTATTTCTAAAACTACCCAAAACATACCATCATTCAGCTTTAATAAGAAGAATACTCTTAAGAATATTGTATCCCTTGATAGAAAGCTATGT
>NW_023253146.1:0-258 GCF_002007445.2 Ailuropoda melanoleuca
AGGATTGCAAGGAATCCCCACCTGCATTACCATCTAGAGTTTTGTTTCAGGAAGAGGCTGATTCCAGAATATGTACCACATTCACTGGTTGCCAGAGTCACCTGGCACCGTAAGAGGACACCGTAAGGCTCAAGTCATGCTATACTCTGTCTGTCTGCATGAGCTTTATTTCCCTCAATGAGTTTAGGAACCCAGGTGGAACACAGTGGTTGAGTCCAACGACCCCAAAGTAAGTGAACTGGATGCCTGTAGGAAGTT
>NW_023253146.1:505-1924 GCF_002007445.2 Ailuropoda melanoleuca
GCTTTTTACATAAAATCTGTATATAAAAATAATTTCATTTCCACATACAAGCAGTTGACATTAGAAAAATGATTTTTGTTTTAGTATTATGTTCAATTCACCAACACAGAGTGTACTGTCTGAATTTCATCTGAATTTGATTGGAAAGAAACCCAGAAAGCAATATTTTTTCCTCGGGGATAGACAGGCGAGCTCACCTTGGCAAGAGGCAGGCGCTCCTCCTCTGTAACACTCTGAAAAAGCCATGACCAGACAGCGCCATCATCAGTCACATCTAGAAGGACACAGAGTACCTGTCAGCATATTGGTGGTGCTGCTCAAGAATGATGCGGGGTGGGGCACCTGGGTGGCTCAGGCGGTGAAGCATCTGCCTTCAGCTCAAGTCAGGACCACAGGGTTCTGGGATCGAGTCCCGGATGGGGCTTCCTGCTCAGCGAGGGTCTGCTTTTCTCTCTCCCTCTGCCCCTCTCACCTGTTTGTGCTGTCACTCACTCTCTCTCAAATAAATAAAATCTTAAAAAAAAAAAAAGAAGAATGCCTCGGGGAGTATTGCTCACTATGAATGGGGTTAGAGCATATGGAGGCATTTGGTTCCCAGGCATGGGCTGAAAGCCACCACTGAGCCTCCCGTGGTAATACGGCTATAATGTGTGTGCTGTGATGAGATTTCTTTATCTCGTCTTTTTCTTTTTTCTTTTTTTTTTTCTTTTCTTTTCTTTTCTTTTCTTTTCTTTTCCCTTTTCTTAATTTATTTTTTCCTTTTTTTTTCTTGAGAATGTGGACAATGGGAATTGTGCAGTGGCACTGGGATACACCTCCTGGAGAAATATACAATCTCTCTCTCACTCTTTCCATCACTCCCTCTCCAACTCTGCACCTCTCTGTCTGTGTCTCTCTCTCCCTGTCTTCCACACAAAATTACACACTCACAATCACACCACGTAGAGCCACAAAAGACACCCCAACCCAAGCCTCACACACACACCCACACCACACACAGGGAATGCAATGGCTTCCTAGGACTGTAGACACATGGACACACTTTTTCACCTGGGAAATATCTGGCCCCCCACACCCCCACAACACAATCAGGGCGGCTCGCCAGACTGAGGATTGCAAGGATGCCCCACCTGCATTATCATCTAGGGTTTTGTCTCAGGAAGAGGCTGATTCCAGAATACTTACCACTCTTGCTGGGTACTGGGGTCACCTGCAGGTACAGAAAAGATGACACCGTGAGGTTCAGGTCATGGTACACACTGTCTATCTAAATGAGCTTTATTTCCCTCAATGACTTTAGGAACCCAGATGGAACACAGTGGTTGAGTCCAACGACTACAAAGTAAGAGAACCGGATGCATGTAGGAAGTTGTTTTTCCTGGGGGACATATCTGTCTTGTCCATTCAGGACGGTGACTA
>NW_023253147.1:0-5086 GCF_002007445.2 Ailuropoda melanoleuca
CAGCCTCCTACACGTGAGGAGACCCAGGTTCTCAGAGGTGAGGTCCCATAGCTGGGACCAAGGACTCTGCCCCCAGAGCCCTCAGTCTTTCCATTACCCCAGGCTGCCCCGTCCTTTGCTGAGCCAAGAGGAGACCCAGGCAAGGAGGAAGTGGGAGTTATTATTTGCATTTAGATGGGAGGTGGTGGTGGTTCAGGGTCAGTCTCCTCCTCCTGGCTTGTGGTACTCAGCGCTGCCACCCACAGGACCTTGGTGGTAATGACCGCCGTGCAAGTGCTGGTTCCCACCATCTGCAACTCTGTGATTCCGGGAAGCCGAGGGCAGGGCTGGGAGCAAGGGGCTGCTGTGTTGTCCAACCGCCGCCCCCAGCAGCTGGCTCCTGTAGAAGCCAGGGACAGATGCCCAGTCTGAATAAGGTTCTGGGGCATGGGGGAGAGCGCTGCCCTCAGAACCATTTGGGCTCACTTCCCAGCCAGACCTGGAGAGAGGGGAGAGGGTAAAGGCCTGCCCTGATTTCTCCCTGGTGGTCTGGGGCAGCCTGAGGCCTCCCACACACAGGACAGAGACTCCTTGCCTTTGTGGTAGCAGAAAAGTACCACGTGTGCCCTGAGCTAGCAGGGATGGGCTTCATGGGTCCCCCATCAGGGGTGGCCTGTACCTCTGAGAACCATTGAACTGAGGTTTATCGTGGTCAAGGGGCAAGATCATGGCCTTTAGAGCTACCCAGGTATGGATTCAAGTCCTAGCACTGCCACTTACTGGCTGTGTGATGTTAGGCAAGTCATGCAACACTCTGAGTCTCAGTTTCCCTATCTGTACAGGAAGAGCACTTAGCAAAGTGCCTGTCACAGGAAATCAAGCAAGAGGCACCATCTCCTTGCCACCTGGCCACACTCCAACCTTGGGCCACTGCTGGCCTTGGCACGCACTGTTCTCGCCTTGCCCTGCCTTGCCCCTTGGACAAAGGCCTCATCCTTCTGCATGGTGAGTACCTCCTCAGGGAAGCCTTCCCAGATACCCTAGAGGGCTGATCAGCCCCAGCTTCTCTGGTGGAAGCTCTGGAGTGCTCTGGAGTGAGGGGGTTGTGAAGGTCAGTGTGTGTGAGTCAAGGACCCCAAGCTGTGTCTTGTTCATCTGTGTTCCCAGCGTCCAGCACAGGACTCAACGCAGAGCAGGAGCAAAAGGGAGAAGGACTTGAACAAATAGATGCGAGAGGAATTAAAAATAGGAATGAATTAATGAGGAAGAAAAGAGGGAGGAGGGAACCAAGAACACAGAGAGGAAGGAAGGAGGGAAAGAAATAGGAAAAAAGAGAAATGAGAGAGAAAGAAGGCAAGGGGGGAAGATGGGTTTCAGGGCTGTGTCCCCAGACCCCCACCCTCTGCTCAGAGCTGACACCTAGGAGCCTGTCCCCTCTCCCCTGCCTGCTCCTCCCTGCCTGTCACTCCGCAGAGAGCTTCAGTTGCCTCGGGCTCCCACAAAAAATTCATTGTTCTCTTGCCTGCTAGGCTCCCTCTCTTCTTGCCTCTTAGGTGCCTGAAATGGTGGAATTATCAGAGGTAAAACATGTCTGTCACCAGGCTTGGTGAGTGGGGCTGCTGCCACCGGCTGATTCATCGAAAGACGCTCTTCTCCCCGGGGCAGGGCTTAGGGTACACTGGCTGACTCAGGCCTAACTGTGTCTTCCCCCAGAGGACACAGGGAAGGTGGCAAAGACTGTGGAAAGGAACAGTCCCTGGGGCTGGAGCGTTCTTGGCTGGGGTGGGGGGCTCGGAGTGCTGGAGGGGATGGGGGAGGGGAGGGGTGCACAGTGAGCTGGGCATCCTGGAGGAACCCTATGGGCAACTCCTTGAGCACGATGTGGGGCTGCTGGGATCTTGGGATGCGCTTGTGCTCGGGGCAGGGGACAGACTCTCCAAATGGGGCTGGAGACAGGCTGAGAGAGCGGGAGAGAGTTAGAACTGCAGGCTGAGGGACAGAGGCCAAGAATCTGAATGGAGCTGAGGCCTGAGCCAGCCCAGGTGTGTGACGATGGCCACAGGGCGTGCAGCTACTAAACGCTGTTTGCGGTGCGCCCACCCTGTGCCAGGCCACGCTTGGTGTTCCAGAGGCCCTGTCTCATTTTATCCTCACACTAGGCATCATCACCGTCCCTGTGTGAGGAAACCACAGCACAGACAGGTCAGGGAAGTCATCAAGCCCATGAGGACACAATGTCAGAGTCAAGATTTGAACCAAGGACCATCAAACCCTGTTAAGGCCCACTTTAAAAAAATGATGTATGAATCTTTCTAGAATATAATAATACATGCTAGCTGTAGAGATCTGGAAAGTNGGGATCTTGGGATGCGCTTGTGCTCGGGGCAGGGGACAGACTCTCCAAATGGGGCTGGAGACAGGCTGAGAGAGCGGGAGAGAGTTAGAACTGCAGGCTGAGGGACAGAGGCCAAGAATCTGAATGGAGCTGAGGCCTGAGCCAGCCCAGGTGTGTGACGATGGCCACAGGGCGTGCAGCTACTAAACGCTGTTTGCGGTGCGCCCACCCTGTGCCAGGCCACGCTTGGTGTTCCAGAGGCCCTGTCTCATTTTATCCTCACACTAGGCATCATCACCGTCCCTGTGTGAGGAAACCACAGCACAGACAGGTCAGGGAAGTCATCAAGCCCATGAGGACACAATGTCAGAGTCAAGATTTGAACCAAGGACCGTCAAACCCTGTTGCCTCCCTGTCAAGGCCCACTTTAAAAAAATGATGTATGAATCTTTCTAGAATATAATAATACATGCTAGCTGTAGCGACCTGGAAAGTAGCATTCAAAAAAGAAGACAGAATTTATCCTAAGCCAAGGTTTGTTTCCCGCCCCCCCCCGTGCCCTTAAAAAACAAAACAAAACAAAAAAAACACCATACAGCACACACCACTTGGCACCTTGTTTTTCCTACTTAGCACCAGAGCATAAGCAATTTCCTAGGTGAGAAACAACTCCCAGTGAGTATAATTGTTAATGATTGTCACAATATTCTGGTTGGGGACATGTGCCCCAATTTCCTTAGCCATTCCTTAATAGCCAAAACGTGGACTCCAAGTTTTTCATGTTATAAGCAACATGGATGCATTTTTTGTGCTCAAGCTTCTTCCTGACTTCAGGATTGCCTGAGCCTAGAAGGGCAATGACTGGACCCAAAGAAGGGCTGTTCCCAGGGGCGGGTAGATGGGAAGGGGACTGAGGTTCCAGACAGTCTGCCCAGGGAGGGTAATTTCTTTCCAAGGGAGACCAACGCATGAGGGAGGCTGGCTTCCTTTGGACTAATGTGTTCCTGATTTCTGGCCGTGAGAGGGAGACCTAAAACAGAGGTTTTGATGAAACCTCTTTAACTGTTTCTCCATGGAGCTGGTGAGTAGTTGTTTGGGGGGACCTTCCTGTAGTCCCTTAGCGACTGGAGGCAGCCGCCAATCCAGAGATTTTTGGGATCATCCCATCCAGCCCTCTCCACATTCACACGGGTGTGTGTGTGACTTGTGGGGTGTCAGCAAGGACAGGCAACTTGTCAGGGTCACTCTGCCTGATAGTAACTTCCCTGCGGCCGGAGGCAAGCCCAGTCTGTTGTTCTTCCCACGATGCTAGATGCTTCTGATTTTTGGTTCCAGGCCATATCATTCTACACCCTGGGCATAATGAATAACAACCACTGGTATCATGGTTACCATGACAACATTGGCCCCAAATATTCTCCCAGAGGTGCTGGGAGTGGGGCTTGGGCTGTGAGAGACCTAAGGCCGGGTGGGGGCTGACCTGGATGAGGCCAGAGTCCACTGGTGTCTCAGGCCAGTGGGATGACATCACCCCTAATGCCTTCAAGGAAGCCCCAGGGCTGGGCCTGGAGCAGAGACTGTCACCAATGGTGTTCCGATTTGGTGTTGATGTTACCCATGGACAGAGAAGCAGGATCCATGTTTCAGATTTTTTTTTTTTTAAGACGAGAAAATGACAGACACAGCCTAGTCCTGGAGCAGATGCCACATAAGCAGGGAAGGGCCACTGGAGAAAAACCGTGTCAGGCCCTTTTGAAGTACCAGGAAGGGAACAGGAGTGCCGGTGAGTGGCAGGTGTTGGTTTGTTCTGGAGAAACAACACAGAATAGTGTCTCAAGAGAGGGTTAGGCCGAGAATGGGGTTCCAGGGATGGAGGGGCTCCCAAGACAGTCCTGGGGTTCACAAGGCAGGAGCAGCCCCAAATCCTGCTCCCCAGGTGTCCCCAGAGCCCTTATGTGGGGGGTGGGGGTGCTCACCTGGGTTGAGGCTGCAGGGGAGGGAGGTGCTGTCACAGGGGAGGATGGGGGCAAGTGAGGCCCTGAGAGGAAGGCGGGACAGAAGACCCCAAGGTCTGGGGACTGAGGAGGGGCAGAACGCAGCTTTCTGCTGTCCTCAGTTCTTCCTCTGCTCCCCTCCATTGCCTGCTCCTTGTCTACCTCCCTCTTCCCCAGTCTGTCTCTCCTCTCCGCTCTTGCTTTCTTCCTTCTCTCTTCCCCTTCCTTCGTCCTCCCCTGCCCCTCTCTTCCTCTCCTCTCCCTCCTTTCTCTCCTGTTGCCTGTTCCCCACCAGGTGACTGGAAATGCAGCTGTCCTCAGCCCCCCTACAGCAAAGCCAACCTGAACTTTACACATACATTCAACCACACAGGCTCTTCTTGCCTCCCAGTCATCACCTGGGCCTGCCACTGTTTGCTCAGGGAATCTAAACAGCAGCCCAAAGCAAACAAAAGTGAAAAGGAAAATCTATTGCTAAAATCCAAGGCTAAATAGACATGCACCTGGGACAGCATTTCCCAGACTGTGGCCTGTGAACTCCAGGTCCTCGAGGTGGGAGCTGCAGTTCAGTGACGCAACTGAAGTGCAGTCTCTGGAGCATACCAGCCACGTGACCCTGGGCAAGTACTTAATCCCTCTGTGCCTCGGTTTCTTTTTCTGCAAAATGGTAATAGTATCTGCTTCATAGGCTGTTGTGAAGATTAAGTGCCCTAAGATGCTAAGATCTTAGAATAGCTCCTGGCACGTGAGAAGGGCTATATATATAGTGTGTGTTTTT
>NW_023253148.1:0-4947 GCF_002007445.2 Ailuropoda melanoleuca
ACTTTGCATTATGTTAGAACCTGTGAGGCTGACTGTATTTGTGGGTTTGCTGGTCATTTGGTAGCTTCTCTGTTAAAAAATGTCTATGCAAGTCTTTTGCTTTTGGATAGTGTTATAAGAGTGGATTTTTTTTCTTTTTTAAAAACGTGATCCTTGGGGTGCCTGGCTGGCTCAGCAGGTGGAGCATGCAATGCTTGATCAAAGGGTTGTGAGTTTGAGCCCCATGCTGGGTATAGAGATTGCTTGAAAATAAAATCTTTTAAAGATATAAATAAAATAATAATTGGATCCTTTCTAACAAAGAATTGGAGTTTTTATACAAAAACTGAATGTTGGCCGCTTAGTTCTTTTATGTCTATATAAACATATTTTTGGGGAATGTATGAAAGTTTATGAATTTTGTGTGGTCAAATCCATCAGTCCTCCGTATTGTACTCTCTCATTTGCTTAGGAATTTTTCTATTGAGGTATAATTGACATATACCTTCCTATCAGTTTTGGGTGTAAAACATAATAATCCCATATTTCTATATATTGTAAAATGATCACCACACCTCTCACCGGGCATCATCACAAAGTTCTTTTTCTTGTGATGAGGGCTTTTAAGCTATACTCTCTTGGTGACTTTCTGATCTGTGACACAGTGTTATTAACTGTAATCACGACTCTGTACATTCCTTTTCATACACTGTTTTTCCTTTCTCTTCTTCTTACTAAAAGCGTCCAGCAGGCTCTTCAATAGCCTTCATGTGTTGGTCCGTACTATGCATGAAATAGAAGTGCTTCATCCTTAGTGGTGATAAATTACCCTTTAAACATGTTTCTGACTTGTTTTCCCATCTCCGTTACTCCTTAGTGTTCTTTTTGGCCTTTTGTGATTAGGTCTGTTTCTGAAGGTTGCATCCTCTTTGGCCATCATCTGGAAGATATTTTTCTTTAGACATTTGACTAAAGATCACCTTTCTGTTCTATAAGCCTACTTGAATCCCTAGATATTTACACAAGATGAAATTACACCTTAGTCACTGTTTCCTCCCCATGTGTAAATGCCCTTCAGACATATCCTTTTATTTCTGAGTCTTTGGCAATTTAATCTTGAATCAGATTAGTGACCCATGTTGGTGTCATTAAGTTACTGCTCTTGTAGGTCTTTATATAAGTCAGCACATTTTTCATTCCATTTTCCTGTTTTCATTGAATTCAGTTGTTTAGAAACAACAGACTTAACCTAATGTCATTCTCACTGACATTCTTTGTTCCATAAGTTATTAGTTGCTTTTACAACTTCTATTTTATGCATATATACATATTCATGCACTTTCATACAAATGCTTCAATAGGACCCTATGCACAGCATAATTGCTCTTTACGTTTTCATACAGGCTTTTTTCCCCTTGTGTGCACTTTTCCTTTATTCTCAACAATTTCTCATGAAGTTGCCTCCAATCAATGGTTATAACCCTAGTTCCTTATTTCAATGTCTGTGTAACATTTCATGCTGTGGCCATGCTAGTCACACATCAGTGGTTATTCATATCTTTTGTGAAAGAAATACCATTGTGTCACTGGTACAAAAATATTTGGGGATAATTAGGTTAAAACTGTCTTCTCAACCAGGGGCCATCTTATCACCCAGGGATCACTGAAGCAATATCCAACAGTTTTCACCATCATACTAGGGAGGGGCAGGTGGTGGTCAAGGGTGCTAAACATGCTATCATGCACAGGGAGACCCACCGCAGAGATGGATCTGGCCCAGAATATCAGTCAGCGCAGAGACTGAGAAACCCTATGTAAAAGAATATCTGTATTTTTAATATTTATAGTTGCCTTTAAGTTGTTTCCCCATCATTCCACACTTCCCATTTCTGCCCCCCAATTTAGAAAGTGCCCCTTTCACTGCCAGTGAAGAAGTTCCAGCCCAATCAACAAGGCAGCTCTTCATGGGCTTTCCCAGCTGATGGGTGTGAGAGCGAAATCTTTCTCATTGTTTTCTCAAACTATCACTCACCTTGACCAAAAATTCATATATTGGATCCCCATTCTTGTCCATTATTATTATTATTTGTCCATACACTCCATACCTATTTCCCACATTTAATTGCATTTCAAATTATTTTTACAAAGCTGTTATTATTCAACTGATTTTGGATTGGGTATTTTTGACCATGAAAAAAATTTAAATTTCATGGAGTTAAATTTGTCTTCCTTTTTTCCTTCTGATTTTCTCACCTTAATTGTGATGTTTTTTCCCACCTGTAGATTTTATATGCACTTTTTCCTATGTTCATCTACAAAGGATTATTTACTTTTATGCTGGTGTCTTTAATCACCTAATTTGTTTTAAGGTGGGTAAAATAAGGAACCACTCTTCCCTTCCAGACAGATAGCCATTTGTGCCAGCTTTAATTCAGCAATCTATTCCAATTGAGGTACAACATCCCCATCTGTTAAATGTCCATGTTTACTGTGACCTAATTTCTAACTCATTTAGCAAATAATTACNTCATTTAGCAAATAATTTCTAACTCATTTCTAACTCATTTAGCAAATAATTACAGAAAAATCCCTATGTGCCAGAAAGTTCTAGATACATTTTATGTTATAGTCTCTTTGTTAAATTAACTTCTGATTCAATGAGTGTGTGCTCTATCACGTTGTTTGATTTTGATGTTCTTTTTAGTTTTGTTTAATTCAGTTGTGTAAAATTAGCTTAGTTAATGGGTTTCATCTTCTTTGCCATTCTTATTCTTTAACTTCTCATTTTCTTCAGTGTGTGTTTACATAAAGGCACATATACTCCCATAGCTTGGGGGGGAAGGGCAACAATGCACCTGAGGTGTCTGCTCACTTGGTCCTGCACATGCTGGCAAAGGCTGAAGGATTAATATAAATTTGTGTGTGACATAATGTCCTCATGGAAAAATCACATGGAGAAGCTATATTGAGTAAGAGGATGGATTGTCATGGCAAATGCAGGTTGTATAGAACAGGATCTGGGGTGAAGACCAGAACAAGGACTAGAGAGTGTCCATTGGACTTGTCAAAAACATCAAAACCCAAAGAACAGGAATAACAAAGAAAAGNGAAAAGGTGTCACTTAAGACAAGTGAGGAAGGGACTTGCTTCCTTGCCTCACCCCCCAACATGCCAAATAAACAGCGATTGGTCAAATAAATATGGACTGGCCACCAGGACAGCAAGCCTTCTGCTCCTTGGTATTAAAACAGCCCACCTGCTGTTCTACTTTGCATGTTTCCTAGTGTGAGGTGTTGTTTTATACCATTGCTCATTTTCCTCTCGGAGCATCCCATACATAACATGTTTCACACCAGGAAAATATCACAACTTTTGTCTTTTTGATCCTTTGTTATTTTTGCTGGGCAAAAATGCTTTCTCTTCCTCCTCGTTGGCCTCTTGAGGGCCACCTGCACTATTAGATCTGTTTTCCCTCTCATGTCCATGCCCTTCCTCTCTTTCCTCTCTGTCTTTACAGAACAGATTTCCCATGTTTGTTTAAAATTATATTAGGCATAAAATGAACACACCAATACATATCCCCAAGTTTATTTGTCCATAGGAATTTCTGGGTACCATTTCTGCATTATTTAGGCGAAAGATAATGAGATCTGGCAAGCTTAATGTGTATCCACTGCTGGCCTAAATAGCGTGGCTGGGAGTGAAAAAGTCAGGAGCCCAGGGGACCATAGCAGGTCANTGGGGGGGGTGTGCGTGTGTGTGTGTTGTGAATGGAGGGAAGTTCTTAGAGCAGGGGTACCAGGGCTCACACATTCCAAGGGGATACTTATTGAGAGAGGTCAGAACTCAATCAACAGAAGTTACTAATGGGGGTGTCCATTTTGACTCACAAGACATATTTACAACAAAATTTAAAAAGCCCTGCAAAATTAACAAAATGAAGAGTTTCCTGTGTCTTGAAGTTTCAGCTGATGTGGGGTGACCACTTTGTATCTCAACACACCTGACACCATCTCTTATCACTCTCCTTCTTGTTCCTTCCCCTCACCACCCTGGCTTTCTTTTGAGCCTTGGTTTTCTGAATCAAGCAGCTTCCTCAGCACCTTGGCACTGGCTGTTGCCCCTCAGATAAACTCAATCTCCTTTCCTATCTCCCTTGAGGTCTTATTCACATGTCACCTTTTTTGCAGGTCTTGTATTGACATCCAGTATAAAAATTAACACCCCATTAACTCCTTTATACCTGCTTTCCTTGTCTTAACAGCCCCTGTCACCATCTGACATATTATTTGATTATTAGTATTTGCTTATATTCTCTCTCCATCATAGGATTATAAGGACATTGTTTATCAGCACCCTATATATATGCATTGCCCAAACAGTGCCTGGAACATGGTCAATACTCAGTGTGTATTCCTTAAAGGAAAGTAAAACATTCTCGTTAAAATGAGAATCTACATTACACTTGAGGAACAGACTGAGGAGGAAATGCAAATCCTGGTGTGAATCGGTGCTAGGGATGCCCTAATTGGGAGATGAGACCCCACACATACATTGAAATTAATTTCCTGAATCTGAAATATAACCGGTAGCAGGTATGCTAGGTTACTAATGCTTGCTTGTGCGAAAACTAGTCATTTATTTTTCTATATCCTGACAGTTACCTTCAACCCATGAAGCCAGGAACCTTACAGGAGTTTCAGAGCTTCTTCTTCTGGGATTTTCAGAGGGACCAGAACTGCAGCCCCTCATATTTGGGCTTTTCCTCTCCATGTACCTGATCACTGTGTTTGGAAACCTGCTCCTCATCCTGGCCGTCAGCTCTGACTCCCACCTCCACACCCCCATGTACTTCTTCCTGGCCAACCTGTCCTTTGTAGACATCTGTTTCACCTCCACCACCGTCCCCAAGATGCTGTGGAACATCCAGACTCAGAGCAAAGTCAAAAAAAAAAAAAAAAAAAAAAA
>NW_023253148.1:5193-5373 GCF_002007445.2 Ailuropoda melanoleuca
AGACATCTGTTTCACCTCCACCACCGTCCCCAAGATGCTTCTGAATACCCAGACTCAAAGCAAACGGATCACTTATGAAGGCTGCCTCTGCCAGATATATTTTTTTATACTCTTTGCAGGATTAGACATCTATCTGCTGAGTGTGATGGCCTATGATCGCTTTGTGGCCATCTGTCACCC
>NW_023253149.1:0-2219 GCF_002007445.2 Ailuropoda melanoleuca
TAACTAGGCCAGACCTGGCTTATGTTCTGGAATCAGACAAGATTGGGCACGTTCAGGGTGGTATGACCGTAGACCAATTCTTAAGTCTTATACAAGAGAAGATGTTCACTCAGAAGTGGGATAAGTTGCTGGGAGTTTAGATCTCTGAAAGGCAGAAGAAGTCATAGACAAAAAAGTAAGAAAAACTGTCTTTACTTGGCTTATCTCTGGTTCTCCTAGTAACAGAAATTCAACAGGAAAAATGTCCTTTGTGTCCACACCAGTGTCCCACAGGGAAATCATGTGCCTAAAGGTGGGAAGAACAGGAGGGAAATGTGCCTAATGAGAAGACCAAAGCAGCTATAAATACCACCTCTGTTGCAGTCCCGCAGCACAGGCAACCTCGGGCTGGACAAGACCTGGTCATTTCTTGTGCAGTCCTAAGTCTGGATGGGGCACTGAAGTCTGACTCATTCCTGCTTTCTTGTCTGGGGACAGAGCTTCGTCCTCCATCATCTACCAACCACAGAGGTACTTTGATTTCCACGTAGCAATCTTCCTCTCAGAGACCCCACCTAGATAAGTTTTACCATCCAGTAGGGACTGCATGAGAAGGTCAAGAGAATGAAAGTCAAGAGCATTTAGCTGAGGTCGTCTGAGGGTGAATCCAGCCCAGCCCAGAGCTGAGAGTTTGCTGTGGCTGTTTGCTGGCTTGATTAAGGAATTTATGATTGATTCATTTATGTATGTATGATGCTAAAAATGAAAGTGAGTATTGAACTCAGAAATGCAAGGTTCACAAAATTAACAAATAAGTTAAAATAATAGAAACCCAATTACCTAAGGGATGGGAAGAACAGAAGAAGAACATGAGACCAAGGATCTTTGCAATTCACCAGAGTAGAAAAGGCAAATATTAGCTGTGGAGAGAGTTATACAGTGATCTGAGTATATGGCTTTTCATTTTTAAGATGGGGTGTATTAGACTACATGTCTATACTGAGGAAAAAAATCCAGACAAAAGAATTCTTGCAGGTATATGCTTACAAGACCAATACATGAAAAATACATATCACAGTACCTCTTGTTTCTTGGGTATTCAAATGAAATTTTTAAATATGTTATGTGAAAAGGGGTGTGCCAATGAGCTTCCTTTCCCACTACCTCAGTACCTGTGAGCCTGAATATAGTCTGGCTTAGCTAGCCCCTCACTTTCTCTGTTGAAAATAGTCTATGGGAGTCCTTGGGGTTTGCATTAGTGGGGGTGGAGTGGTTTTATTCTTATTATTTTTTTGCGTTCTTTCAAGTAAAGAATTGCTCTTTATTTCACCAATTTAGCTATTTCCCGTTTTGCTTTTTAATGTATGTGTAGACATATTTGTGCAGAATGTGTGAGAGTGTATAAATTTTGTAGGGTAAAGTCTGTGAGTTTCTCATAACATAGTCCCTCCACTGATTCTTCTAGGTTTTGTTTTGTTTTGTTTTGTTTTGTTTTGTTTGTTTGTTTGTTTTGCTGGAAGAATTGATCTGTCACCTTAATATTCTCACTTTTGAATACCTGTTTTCCAACAATGAAAGTGAATGTCCTTCTCCATACCTAGTGATCACAAATTGCCCTTCACACATATTTCCAACTAGTGTTCAGGTCTCTGTAGTCCCTATTGTTCCTTTTGTCCTTTTATAATTGGATCTATTTCTAAAATAGAAATGTGATCACTTGTAAGGCATTCCTTCTTACATTTGAGCAAGAATCACCTATACCTTCCGTAAGCATTCTTGTCTCATATCTCTTTATGTGACATGGAACTCAAACTTTAGATAACACTTTCTCTCCACCTTAAAAGGCTTCTTCATATTCTTTTTTTATGATTTTTTATTACATTATGTTAGCCACCATACAGTACATCCCCGGTTTCCGATGAAAGTTCGATGATTCATTAGTTGCGTATAACACCCAGTGCACCATGCAATACGTGCCCTCCTTACTACCCATCACCGGTCTATCCCAATCCCCCACCCCCCTCCCCTCTGAGGCCCTCAGTTTGTTTCTCATAGTCCATAGTCTGTCATGGATTTCATTATTAGTCCTTGTTGATTTTGTGGAATTACCACTCCTGTACATCCCGTTTCAGTTAGTTCTCTGAACTTCCTTCCAGGTTGTTGAATACGGTTGTACTGAAACTGCTCTCTCTAACCTGGCTTTGTCTCCTCTGTCATTCTTTGTATTTCATAAAGTCTCA
>NW_023253150.1:0-2089 GCF_002007445.2 Ailuropoda melanoleuca
TGAGCAAGTTCACAGAAGAAATGGGGTATTTCCAGGTCTGTGCAGAAGGAGAGTCGCAGCACCATCAGACTGTGGAGGAGGGCATCGGCAATGCTGATGCTCAGGGAGAGTAGAACCAGCAGGCCACAGAGGTGGGGGTTCATGATGACGGTGTACCTCAGGGGATGGCAGATGGCCACATAGCGGTCACAAGCCATTGCTGCAAGGAGGAAGTTTTCCAAGCCTGCAAAAAACAGGACGAAGCCAACCTGGGTGAGGCAGCCTGTGTAACTGATGGATTTACTCTGTCTCTGGATGTTCGCCAGCATCTTGGGGATGGTGGTGGTGCTGAAACAGATGTCAGTGAAGGCCAGGTGGGAGAGAAAGAAGTACATGGGTGTGTGGAGGTGGGGGTCAGAACTGATAGCCAGGATGATGAGCAAGTTTCCAAGCACAGTGACCAGGTACATGGTCAGGAACAGTCCAAATAGAAGGGGCTGCCATTCTGGATCTTCTGAGAGACCCAGGAGCAGGAATTCTGCTGCACCTGTTCGGTTTTTTGGCTCCATGTTCTTGATGAGACTGATGGAAAAAATACAGGGGAGAGGACACATAACAGATGTACAAGGATCCCTTGTTTTAGAAAATTATGACATGGATTGAATAATATTATTTTTTCTTTTTTTTAAAGTTTTTATTTATATTCCAGTTAGTTAACGTACAGTGTAATATTAATTTCAGGTGTGTAACACAGTGATCAACACTTCCATACAACACTCAGTGCTCATCAGAGAATTGAACATTATCACTCTTTTNAAAGTTTTTATTTATATTCCAGTTAGTTAATGTACAGTGTAATATTAATTTCAGGTGTGTAACACAGTGATCAACACTTCCATACAACACTCAGTGCTCATCAGAGAATTGAACATTATCACTCTTTTCTGGGGCACCTGGGTGGCTCAGTTGGTTAAGCATCTGCCTTGGGCTCAGGTCATGATCCCAGCATCCTGGGATCAAGGCCCAGCGTTGGGCTCCCTGCTCAGTGGGGAGCTTGCTTCTCCTCCCTCTGCCCCTCCCCGCTGCTCTCTGTCTTTCTCTTTCTCTCTCTGTCTCTCTCGCTCTGCTCTCTCTCTTTCTCTCTCTCAAATAAAGAATATCTTTTAAAAAATATTTTCCTTTGTCTTTTACCTCTTTTTTGGTCTCTCTCCTTGCCTCAACCTGTTTTGTTTTTCTCCTCCTCTTTCTTATACTACTCTATTACTCCAATTCTATTTATTCTTTCCTCACACTGTGCCAAATAATAGGAATAAGATAGGAAAAAATTAATGTTTTTTTTAAAGATTTTATTTATTTATTTGACAGAGAGAGACAGCCAGCGAGAGAGGGAACACAGGCAGGGGGAGTGGGAGAGGAAGAAGCAGGCTCCCAGCAGAGAAGCCTGATGTGGGGCTTGATCCCAAGATCCCAGGATCATACCCTGAGCCGAAGGCAGATGCTTAATGACTGAGCCACCCAGGTGCCCTAAAATTAATATTTTTATTTCTTCAAAATTCTCCAGCTTCCAGTTAGCAAGGAGGAAATTCAAAACCAAGCAATATTAAATCAGGGTTTCAGAGCAGAGTTTCTTAAACTGTGCCTTGCATCAGAATCCACTGGAAGGTTTGTTAAAACTCATATTGCTGGCCCCCAACTCTGAATAGGAGATTCAGGCTTGGGCATCGGACCTATAATTTACCTTTCTAACAAATTCCCAACGTTGCTGCTCTCAGTCTATGTTTTAATTTGAGGATCCCAGTTCTAGAGCATAGAAGATTGTGGGCATGGAAAATCAACCTGACTACATGTTGGAGTAGACCCAGCATAACTATAGGGAAAATGGCAGCCTGGCTCTTAACACTCAGCAAAGTGAGCCAGCTGGAAGTTCAAACCCATGGCTCAGTTAAGCCTCTTTATATTCTTTTTTCCTTTCCTTTCTTCCTTCCTTCTTCCTTCCTTCCTCCCTTCCTTCCTGGAAATAACACTCTGCCTTTATTAACTCATTCTTTTTTTTTTAAAGATTTTATTTATTTATTCGACAGAGATAGAGACAGCCAGCGAGAGAGGGAAC
>NW_023253151.1:0-2482 GCF_002007445.2 Ailuropoda melanoleuca
TAATGAAGCATCAAACTTTACATCGAAATCTGGGGATGTACTGTATGGTGATTAACATAATATAATAAAATTTAAAAAAGCAATGTAGAGAACACCATACAACTGAGCACAGACTTGAGCCCACACTACTAATAAACACAAGTCCCCACATACATGAATAGAACTCAGTGCAAAGAGCCGAGTTCGTAAAAAGAAACAACCCCCCTCAAATTCCTTGCTTGAAAGAAGGCAATAAAAAAACGGAAATACCCCCCCTACCACCACCATAGAAATGCAAAGACCTGGTAGATCTGTATCTTTGGGGTAGATACCTAGTAGTGCAATTGCTGGGTCATATGGTAGCTCTATTTTTAACTTCTTGAGGAACCGCCATATTGTTTTCCAGAGTGCTTTTGTCACAAATTTATCTCTGAGTTTCTCATTTTTTAACAACCAACATAAAGGACATCATTTGCTTTTTGATGTGTGTAAGATAAAATCAAAGTATTAGCTCTGAAGATGCCATTTCCTGATACTAACAGTTAGTGTTTACTGAGCACCTGCTATGTGCTGGGAAAGCACTGTTCTAAGCACTTTATATGCATTTACTCTTCATAATAACCCTGTGAAGTAGAAACTATTATTCCCATTTTACAGAGGAAAATAAAGAGAAGAATTTTTTCCTCTGAGTCCATGATAAGAGAAGTATGATAGAGTACAGTAGTTTTCAAACACTTTTGACTGCAAAATATAGTTATTTAAGAAACACATTTTGTACAGCAATCCAGTACACACATATAAAAACCTAAAAGTTTCATGAAATAATACTTACTTAAACTTATTATAAAGAGTAACATTAAAATCAACATGATTTATTAGTATTAAATATCACACACACAAAAAGCAAAATAAAGAGTACAAAACCAAGAAATATTTGGTGTTTGAGACCATGAAATTGATTTCACATCCCACTAATGGACTGTAATCTCATGCTGTGTAAAACACTGAGATAGGGACAAAGTCTCCATTATTACTACGATGAAAACATAAGTGAATTTCACAGAGCTGTTTCTCAAAATGTTCCTCAATATCAGGTGAAGCGTAACAATGCTCAATTCAATAAAAGCAATGTAATCAGGTGAAGCAAAACAGTGTGGTCTGAGTACACAGTCCTCTGGATGCAGACTTGTTCTGAAAATTTAACTGACTTTTGAGCAAGAATCCTTAACTAGCACACATGGGGTACTGAGGGAACAGGAGGTTTCTGAACTTAAATATATGCATGTGTATAAATGTACTTTTCAGGCACAAGAGTCCACAGTTTGCAGCAAATTTTCAAAAGGGGTCACAGCTTCAAAGTTTAGAACCTCTGGGGGAACTGCACCCCTATGTTCATATCAGTGATGTCCACAATAGCCAAACTGTGGAAGGAGCCGTGATGCCCTTCAACAGACAAATGGATAAAGAAGATGTGGTCCATATATACGATGGAATATTACTCAGCTATCAGAAAGGATGAATACCCAACATTTGCAGCAACATGGACGGGACTAGAGGAGATAATGCTAAGTGAAATAAGTCAAGCAGAGAAAGACAATTATCATATGGTTTCACTTATTTGTGGGACATAAAGAATAGCATGGAGAACATTAGGAGAAGGAAGGGAAAACTGAAGGAAGGGAAAACAGAAGGGGAGACAAACCATGAGAGACTATGCACCTGGGGAAACAAACTGAGGGTTTCAGAGGGGAGGGGAGTGGGGGAATGGGCTAGGCCAGTGATGGGTAGTAAGGAGGACACGTATTGCATGGAACACTGGCTGTTATACCCAAACAATGAATCATGGAACACTACATCAAAAACTAAGGATGTACTGTATGGTGACTAACATAACATAATAAAGTTTATATGAATTTATATGAATATATATGAAAAATAATAAAAATTATTATTTAAAAAAAGAGACTGAGAGCCCACTTGGAAAACCCATAAGACAAAAGTTAGTTATTAGAACTGCTCTTAGTTTACCAATTCTTCCCCCTTCCATTTCTCCTCCATTAAGTGGAAGAGGAAGCGAGGAGGAGGAGGAGAAGGAGGAAGTGGAGGAGGATTCAGTTAAAGCTGAATTCAGCTGAAGTCACTTCAGGTAACTAGCAGGCATTTTTATTACCTCTATGAAATAATAAAGGGTGCTGATATGTTGACTACTGTGTGAAACTACATGCACAGCACTTCATAAGAAGCAGCTATGGGATTTGGGAAATTATTATTTTTCACTTATTTATTTATTTATTTATTTTTTTAATTTAATAATATTTTTTATTATATTACGTTAGTCACCATACAGTACATCGCTGGTTTTTGATGTAAAGTTCGATGATTCATTAGTTGCATATAACACCCAGTGCACCACGCAATATGAGCCCTCCTTACTACCCATCACCAGCCCATCCCATTCCCCCACCCCCCCCCCCCCCCCCGCCTGCCGCCTGCTTCTCATCGC
>NW_023253151.1:2565-28148 GCF_002007445.2 Ailuropoda melanoleuca
TCCTAGTTCTTATGTTCCATAGATGAGAGAAATCATATGATAATTGTCTTTCTCTGCTTGACTTATTTCACTTAGCATTATCTCCTCCAGTGCCGTCCATGTTGCAGCAAATGTTGAGAATTCGTTCTTTCTGATAGCTGAGTAATATTCCATTGTATATATGGACCACAGCTTCTTAATCCAGTCATCTGTTGAAGGGCATCTCGGCTCCTTCCATGATTTGGCTATTGTGGACAATGCAGCTATGAACATTGGGGTGCATATGGCCCTTCTCTTTACTACGTCTGTATCTTTGGGGTAAACACCCAGTAGTGCAATGGCTGGGTCATAGGGTAGTTCAATTTTTAACTTTTTAAGGGACCTCCACACTGTTTTCCAGAGTGGCTGTACCAACTTGCATTCCCACCAACAATGTAGGAAGGATCCCCTTTCTCCACAACCTCTCCAACAATTATTGTTTCTTGCCTTGTCTATTTTTGCCATTCTAAGTGATGTAAGGTGGTATCTCAGTGTGGTTTTGATTTAAATTTCCCTGATGGCTAATGATTTTGAATACATTACCTTGGATTTAACTTAACCAGAGACGTAAAGGACCTATATTCTAGAAACTATAAATCCTTCTTGAAAGACATTGAGGAAGACATAAAAAGATGGAAAAATATTCCATGCTCATGGATTGGAAGAATTAACATAGTTAAAATGTCCATACTACCCAGAGCAATCTACACTTTCAATGCTATCCCGATCAAAAAAGAAATGACATTTTTCAAAGAAGTGCAACAAAAAATCCTTAAATTTGTATGGAAACAGAAAAGTCCCCGAATCTCCAAGGAACTGTTGAAAAGGAAAAATAAAGCTGGGGGTATCAAAAACCCGGATTTCAAGCTGTACTACAAAGCTGTGATCATGAAAACAGCATGGTACTGGCACAAAAACAGACACATAGACCAATGGAACAGAATAGAGAACCCAGAAATGGACCCTCGGCTCTTTGGGCAACTAATCTTTGATAAAGCAGGAAAAAACATCCGGTGGAAAAAAGACAGTCTCTTCAATAAATGGTGCTGGGAAAATTGGACAGCTACATGCAAAAGAATGAAACTTGACCACTCTCTCACACCATACACAAAAATAAACTCCAAATGGATGAAAGACCTCAATGTGAGACAGGAATCCATCAAAATTCTAGAGAAGAACATAGGCAGCAACCTCTACGACATCGGCCAAAGCAACCTTTTTCATGACACATCTCCAAAGGCAAGAGAAACAAAAGATAAAATGAACTTATGGGACTTCATCAAGATAAAAAGCTTCTGCACAGCCAAGGAAACAGTCAAAAAAACTAAGAGGCAGCCTACAGAATGGGAGAATATATTTGCAAATGACACTACAGATAAAGGACTGATATCCAAGATCTACAAAGAACTTCTCAAACTCAATACACGAGAAACAAATAAACAAATCAAAAAATGGGCAACAGATATGAACAGACACTTTTCCAATGGACATACAAATGGCTAACAGACATATGAAAAAATGTCCAATGCTTATTCTAAGTGCAATCAAAGGTGATAATTACTGTGACATCTAAATTTATTCTAACAATTGTGTATTCCATGTATCTAATATTGAAATTTCATGAATAAAATAATGTTAATGGCTCTCACAAAAAAAAGATGTGTTTTGTATATACAATAGAATATTACTCAGCCTTCAGAAAGGATGAATACCTACCATTTACATCAAAATGGATGGAACTGGAGGGGATTATGCTGAGTGAAATAAGTCAAGCAGCGAAAGACAATTATAATATGGTTTCACTCATATGTGCAGTATAAGGAATAGAGCAGAGGATCATAGGGGAAGGGAAGGAAAAACGAATGGGAAGAAACCAGAGAGGGAGACAAATCTTGAGAGGCTCGTGACTCCTGGAAACAAATGGAGGGTTGTGGAAAGGAAGGTGGGTGGGGCGATGGGGTAACTGGGTGATGGGCATTAAGGAGGGCATGTGTGGTGATGAGCACTGGTGTTATATGCAACTGATGAATCATTGAACACTACATCAAAAACAAATGATGTACTATATGTTGGCTAATTGAATTTAAATTTAAAAATAAGATTAATAACTAAAACTAAAACAAAAACAAAAACAAAAAAATCCCCAAACACCTGGTAGAGACAATATACAATACAGAAAACCAATGTCCACTTCTTTCTTTAACATCATCAGTGAATCCATTCATCGGTTCATCTGGCCAGCAAACGAGCATAGAGATCTCTAGGTTCTGGGCTAGGATGGTGACTGCCTGCTGACCTCAGGTAAATGCACCTGGCTTGGATTGTGTCTGACCCTTTCCTGCAGGACTTGCTGGGTTCTCAGACTCACCTGCGTGGGAACTCCGAGGAAGGGGTCTCCGTGTGGCAGTCTGAATTCCTCCTGGTTGGGGATGTTGGTGACTAAACTCTGTCCCCACACAAGATGGCAGGAAAGAGGCTGCTGTCAGTCTCTCATCCAAGCTTAGGACTCCAGAAGCAACAAGCAGGTCCCATCCAGCCCAAGGTGGCACAGGCAGAGGGACTGCCACACAGGAGATATTTAGAACTTCCTCTGTCTGTTCATGAGGCACGTTTCCCTCCTGCTCCCCCAACCTCTAAGCTCGTGATTTCCCCGTGGGACACTGGTGTGGACACAAAGGAAAGTATCCTGGAGATTGTGTTTTCCCAACACACCAGCTTATAACCAAGTGAATCCAGAGTTAATTACTCCTTCCTTGGGAACTCCACTGCTCCCAGAGTTCAGACCTCCTGGCACCTTACCCCAACCCTGACTTCAACTATTCCCCAAAGTCTAGGACTGAGCAATCTCTCTGGATTAGATCACTTGGGTCTCCAAAATGTTGACTTGTGGTGCAGACATTGCCCTTCTCTCTACAGAAAATTGTTGTTTTTCTTTTCAACAACAAGGAGAACTAAGTTCCTTTGATATAAACCTTGAGCAAGACATACCTCAGCTTCTTGACATATTTAACAAACAGGATTTTCATAGTTATAAGTTCAGAGCTGTTGTCTAGTCCCTCATTGTGAAGCATTTGTTAATTATAAGAAACATATTTAAGGGCGCCTGGGTGGCTCAGTCTGTTGAGAATCCCACTCTTGGTTTTAGCTCAGGTCATTGACTTTGTGTTCTGGGATCAACCCTGTGGGGTCCCAGGCTCTGCATGGAGTCTCTTTGTCTCTCTCCCTCCACCTCTAATACTACCCCCTCTCATACAAGCTCTCTCTCTCTCATAAATAAATAGAATCTTAAAAATAAAGAAATATATTTAGATTTTTTGCATTATAATATGAGCTTGGAATAGAAAGGTAGATTATTCCTTATAGCCTCCAGAATGAACCAAGCCTTGCAAACGTCTTCATTTTAGTCCAATGAGAACCTCTTCAGTGTTCTGACCCATAGAATTCTAAGAGCATAAACTTGTTACAAAATACTAATGTTATCTCCTCCAGTTCCTGCTTGACTTATTTCGCTTAGATAATGCTAAGCAGAGAAAGATAATTATCATATGGTTTCACTCATTTATGGAACATAAGTAGGAAGATCGGTAGGAGAAGAAAGGGAAGAAGGGGGGGTAAACAGAGGGGGGAAGGAACCATGAGAGACTATGGACTCTGGGAAACAAACTGAGGGCTCCAGAGGGGGGTAGGGGAATGGGATAGGCCTGTGATGGGTATTAAGGAGGGCATGTATTGCATGGTGCACTTGGTGTTATACACAAGTAATGAATCATGGAACTTTACATCAATATCTAGGGATGTACTGTATGGTGACTAACATAATATAATAAAAGATTATTATAAAAAAGTAAATTAAATAAAAGTTAGACAAGCTAAAAAAATAAAAATAAAAAAATAAAACACTAATGTCATTTTACATTGGCATTAATACTTGAATACAAATATTTATCCAACAAACTTGTGTTGAGAAACCTGAGATTAAGCTTTTACATTCAGTCGCTGAGCTTCCCCTGGGTAAAAACATTTTGTGTTATATTACACTTTAAGTAGAGGAAGAACTTTAAAATCAACTTAGAGATATTCATCCTCTTTAGCTAGTAGAGAACTTCTCAGGAAATAAATACAAATGTGCTTTACATTTTGATGTCTTTGAGACATTAAGATAGGAAAAGTAATCCATCATTTAAATGTATTCTATCATTTACTTTAAATCTTTGTGTCAGCATGACTACATTCTTTTAATTTCATGATAATTCAAACATCTATTCTTTTTTTTGTATTTTGACTATTTTTTTCTTTTCTAATGCAAACTTCATTTTTTTATAATAATATTTTTTATCTATGGAACATAAGAACTAGGAAGATCGGTAGGAGAAGAAAGGGATAAAGAAAGGGGGGGTAAACATCTCTTCTTCTTATATCTACACTCTACAACTTTCTCTCAAGCTTTCTTTCAACATGAAGAGATTATAAAATAGTCTGTGTTTAAAATGAATCAAAATGGTGGCTAACTTAACATAATAAAAAAATAAAAGTTTCATCAAAGAAACATGGAACATGAATATAAAATAAATAAATAAAATAAAACGAATCAACAAACACACAAAAAAGGAGAAGCAGGGGTGCCTGGGTGGCTCAGTTGGTTGAATGTCCAACTCTTGATTTTGGGTCAGGTCATAACCTCAGGGTCATGAGATCGAGCCCTGCATCAGGTTCTGCTCTCAAAGGGGGAATCTGCTTCAATCCCTCTCCCTGTACTCTCTCACAAATAAATTAAATCTTTAAAAAACAAACAGAACCAGTCCTATAAATATAGAGAACAAACTCACGGTTGCCAAAAGGGAGGTGGGGGGATGGGCAGAAGGGGTGAAGGGGAGTGGGAAGTACAAGCTTCCAGTTATGGAATGAATGAGTCATGGGACTAAAAGGTGCATCATGTGGAATATTGTCAATAATATTGTAATAGTGTTGTGTGGTGACAGACGGTAACTGCACTTGTGAGCACCTCATAAGGGATAGAGAGGTTGAATCACTATGTCGCACACTTGAAGCTAGTGTGTCATTGTGCGCCAACTATACTCAGAGGAAATCGGGAGTGTTCAGGGTGGTATGGCCATAGACCAGCTATACTCACATAAGAAAATTATTTTAAAAAATGAGTCTGTGCTATTATGCTAAGTGAAATAAATCAATCAGAGAAAGACAATTATCATATGGTTTCACTCATATGTGGAACATAAGGAATAGTGCTGAGGACAATTGGGGAAGGGAGGAAAAACTGAAAAGGAAGAAATCAGAGAGGGAGACAAATAATGAGAGACACTTGACTCTGGGAAACAAACTGAGGGCTGCAGATAGGAAGTTAGGGGGTATGGGGTAACCAGGTGATGAGTATTAAAGAGGGTACATGATGTGATGAGCACTGGGTGTTATATGCAACTAATGAATCATTGAACATTATATCAAAATCCTATGTTGTACTATATGTTGGCTAACTGAATTTAAATAAAAAACAAAAGATAAGAAATTTTTTAAAAATTTTAAAAAGCTTAAACTTCATTCACTATAGATCTATTTTCAAGTACATTAAAAGTCCTGTTGACAATATCATCTTCAGAAATATCTTCTGTTGCCTTCTTTGTGATGAAGTTGTGGGAAAATCAAAAGAGAAGAAATGGTTGAAAACGTTACTTTAATTTTGACGTCAAAAATTGGAGACATTGGGTAAAAAAATAAAAAAAGAAATCCAAATAAATCATGGGCTTTAATGAATAATAACATAAAACTACTTATTTATTAATGGTAACAAAATGATTATGTTAAGGTAAAGTATTAAGAATAGAGGAAACTGGAAGGGGAGGTGGGAATATATGGAAATTCTCTGTTCTATTGGTTCAATTTTTCTATAAATCTACAACTGTTCTAAAAAATGTAGTCTATTAATAAAAATATTAAATATTGTACTCAATAATAAAAGATTAAAAACTCCAAAAATAAAAATGAGTCTGGGTTTATGTACATGTGTGTTTATTTGAAATAAAAATGTAAACAGATAAATACATGCATAGATATACATACACCTTTGTAACTAAACATTAACTTTGGAGTCAACAAAATATGCCCACCCATTTTATTTATTTCTTGCAACATTCATTTGAAGTTATGTTTATTATCCCATATTACTTTCAGAAATAAAGAAGCTGAAGGGTGCCTGGGTGACACAGTCAGTTAACCATCTGCCTTTGGCTCAGGTCGTGATCCCAGGGTCCTGGGATTGAGTTCCATGTTGGGCTCCCTGCTCAGCAGGGAGTCCGCTTCTTCCTCTACCCTTCCCCCCAGCTCGTGATCGATCTTTCTCACTCTCTCACTCTCTCTCAAATAAACAAATAAAATCTTAAAAAAAAAAAATAAAGAAGTTGAGACTCAGGGAGATGATATTTTAACAATTACATTAAAAATATATTAAAGTTTATTTTGCATTTTCTTGAAAACCCTTAATTCATCAAATCTTACATTCTAAATAGATTCAGTTTATAGTATGTTATTATACACCAATAAATCGGTTAGAAGGAAAAAGTCTAACGGTGCATGAGCATGAGACATAGAGCATAGGCAGCAGATTCACACGGAGTAGGAGCAGGAGAAATCTCTTCTAACTAGGGAGAAAGCAAATGGTCATATATGGACACTGGAACAGGAGAAGTAAGTTAAAACAATTCATATTTGATACTCTTTTCTCCCCTGTAAAATAGAATATAAAAATCCATACAGAGATAGAGTTGACTGATCATATACGGTTCAGGAGAGAAAGGCACCAAGGCTACACACACGACATCACAAATGAGCCGCAGAAACACAATGGAGAGACCCACAGCTGACTGCAGACCCACAAGGAGAAGAGCGCAGCTCAGAACAACTCTTCAGTGTAGGTATCACTTGATAACGAAGGCGTTATGTTAAATCGTTTTCTTTTAGGCTGGCTGGTTACGCAGCAATAGCTAACTGACTCAATAATCAAAGTGAGCAGGAGTGAGGCCAGCAGGAGCGGTTCAGTATCCATACATCAATCCATCTGATACACCACATTCATAAAATAAAGGGTAAGAACCGTATGATCCCGGGACTTTCCAAGATGGCAGAGGAGAAGGAGACCTTAGCTTTGTCTGGTCCCGGGAATTCAGCTAGATAGCTATCCGGTCATTCTGAACACCTGCAAACTCCACCAGAATCTAAGACAAGAACTGTGGCAATTCTACAAATAGAGAAGTGACCCCTTTCTGCAAGGTAGGAGGTGCAGAGAAGGGAATCTGAGGGAATCTATCAGAAGATAAGCTGCAGAGGGAGGACCTCTGTAAACCAGCTACCAGAAAGTGAAATAGCAGCCGAGTGCAAAGTCAGTTCTTTAGAAGTCTGCCCCTGTGAGGGATGTCCCTACCTAAAAGGCGCTCAGGTGGTGAAGTAGGGTGGGATCCCAGGTGGGACAGAGTGGTCTCGGGATCCCCGAGGTCACAGAAAGAACAGGGGAGCCTGAGGGAGGCAGAGTTCCCAGGCATCTGAGAGGGGAAGCAGGCTGCAATCAGCGAGGCCAGGATTGGGCTTTCAGATTACTCATGCCATAAATTAGGAACCGCAGCAGAATCCTGAGACCGCTCTCTGAGCAGGGCACCAGGGAGCAGCAGAACCACAGCAAGAACTCCCTCCTTCTCCCTGGCAGGAGTGGTGCGGGTGTGCTCCCCAGGAGTCTGCAGGGTTTGGAGACTCCAAGTGGGGTCCTGTGCCTCAGATAGAAATGCTCCGTCACAGGCTGGGTGAGTGCGGAGTGCAGACGGAGACCAGGGAGACAGGAGTGACTAACTGTCTTTCCCGGAGGGTGCACCGAGCTTGGGGCTGGAGATTGGGAGGCTGCCATTTTCACTCCCATCCCCTAAAACTGCACAGAAAGCCTTCGGGGAACAAAAGCCACAGGGAGCAATCCGGAGCAGATTACTTAGCTTGGCCCCCGGTCAAGGGCAGCACAATTCCCCTGGGCAAACACACCTGAGAATCAGCACAACAGGCCCCTCCCCCAGAAGGTCAGCAAGAACATCCAGCTAAGACCAAGTTTACAGATCACACAAAACTGCAAAACTCCAGCACTGGGGGAAAACAGTATATAGAATTCATGGTTTTTTTCTCATGATTCTTTATTCTTTCGATTTTAATTTTTTTTCTCTTTCCTTTTCAACCAATTTCTTATCAACTCATTTTTCAAGTCTTTTTTAATTTTCATTTTTATAGTTACATTCTATCCTTTCGGTGTATTTAGTTTTATTTTTGTGTGTACATGTTTTTCTTTCTTTACGATTATAGGATGCAATTTCTTCTACCAAACAGACCAAATTACCCCCAGAATCTAGTGTATTGCTCTATTCTCCCCACCTGTCTGATTATATTCACTCTCTTTTTTAAAAGTCTTTTTAAATTTTCATCTTTACAGTTTCATTCTATCTTTTCATTGCATTTAATTTTATTTTTGCATATATATGCAAAACTTTATATATATTATATATTATATTATTTGTACATATACGTGTGTGTGTATATACATATATATATACACACATACATATATATAAGTTTTTCTTTCTTTATAATTTTGGGATATACTTTCTTCTAAGAAACAGACCAAAATACACCCAGGATAGACTGTATTGCTCTATTCTGTTCACCTGTTTGTTTATATTCTCTTTTTTTGTCTTTTAATTTTCATTTACTGTTACATTCTATCCTTTCATTGTACTTAATTTTATTTTTGTGTGTATATAAGTTTTTCTTTCTTTACAATTTTGGGATCTAGTTTTCTGACAAACAGACCAAAATACACACAGGATCTGGTGTATTGCTCTGTTCTGTTCATGTGTTTGATCATATTCACTCTCTCTCTTTATTTTTTACTTTAAATTTTAATTTTTTCAGGTTCGGGTCTCTTCTGATTTGTTTACTGTATATTTCTCTAGGGTCATTGTTGCTGTTTTAGTATTTTGTTCTCTTGTTCATCTATTCTTTTTTGGGGGGGCTTTGTTTTATGTTTATTTATTTTTTTATAATAATTTTTTTATTATATTATGTTAGTCACCATACAGTATATCCCTAGTTTTTGATGTAAAGTTCCATGATTCATTACTCATCTATTCTTCTCTGGACAGAATGACAAGACAGAAAAACTCACCTCAAAAAAGAGAACAAGGCCACAAGATATGATGAGCACTGGGTGTTATATGCAACTAATGAATAGTTGAACACTACAACAAAAACTTATGATGTACTATATGATGAGGGAATGGAAGGCTGGCTGAAGACAAAGCAGAGCTGACACCCTGTAACCCCCACCCCATGTAGGTAACATTCCTCGGCACTCCTGGCTGTCCTAAAACTAAGGAAAGGACCTGCAGCTCATTGATGGGGACACAGTGATAGTATGGACAGCCTTGGCTTGACAATAGCGGGTCCTCCAATATCCTGCGAGTCTTCTTTGACATATGAAAGTAACTGCAGCTCGTTGATAAGGACACAGTGATAGTGTGGACAGCCTTGGCTTGACGGTGGTGGGGCCTCCAGTGTCCTGCGAGTCTTCTTTGACATATGAAAGTGCTTTCTCAGCCTCCCTTTTTCCTCACCTCCCCCAACCCCATGGTATATAATCAGCCACCTCTCACAACCCAGGGCAGCAGCTCTTTCTGCCATGGGTCCTGTCCCCATGCTTTAATAAACCACCAATTTTGCACCAAAGACGCCTCAAGAATTCTTTCTTGGTCATCAGCTCCAGACTCCATCCCACTGAACCTCACTTATATTTTACGACTTCATCACTATATGTTGGCTAACTGATCATAATGAAAAATTTTAAAAATCAACATACAGAAATCTGTCACATTTCTATACACCAATAATGAAGCAGCAGAAGGAACGATCAAGGAATTGATCCCATTTACAATTGCACCAAAACCCTAAGATAGCTGGAAATAAACCTAACTGAAGAGGTGAAAGATCTGTACTCTGAAAACTGTAGAACACTGATGAAAGAAACTGTATGGTGACTAACATAATATAATAAAAAAAATTAAAATAAATAAAAAAATAATAAAAAATAAAATTAAAAAAAGAAACTGAAGAGGACACAAAGAAATGGAAAATCACTCCATGCTTATGGATTGGAAGAAGAAACATTGTTAAAAGGTCTATATACCAAAGAAACCTACATTTAATGCAATCCTTATCAAATTACCATCAAAATTTTTCATCAAGCAGGAACAAACTATCCCAAAATATGTTTGGATCCACAAAAGGCCCTGAATAGCCAAAACAATCCTGAAAAAGAAAAGCAAAGCTGGAGGCATCATGATTCAGAGATGTAGTAATTAAGACAGAATGGTACTGACACAAAAACAGACACATAGATCAATGGAACAGAATAGAAAACCCAGAAATGGACACACAACTACATGGTTAACTAATCTTTGGCAAAACAGTAAAAATATCCAATGGAATAAAAGACAATCTCTTCAAAAAATTGTGTTTGGAAAACTGGACAGCAACATGCAGAATAAAAAACCTGGACCACTTTTTTATACCATACACAGAAATAAATTCATATTGGATGAAAGACCTAATTCAGTGATAAAACATAGAAGACTCTAACCAGACCTTCACCTCAATGAATGAATAAACCCCCTCAGTTATGGACACACATCTTCCATGTTTCAATAAGGAGATGCACAGTATGAACTATGTATTTAAAAAAAAAGAAAGAACTACTTTGAGTAGTAATAAAATGCATGTTTTGAAATTTTGCTTTGTCATATTTATGGTCATTCTGACACTAAGACCATATCAGGTGGATCTGTTTAGTCAAATTTGTCTTTCCATGGAGACTCCACTGGGAGAGCGATGTTTGCTAATCAGTCCTTGCCAGGGGCTGTGGAGGCTTTTTGGACTGGGGCTGACTCAAGAGAGCAAAAGCAAGAGACCAGTTAGGAAACACAGGAGCATGTTTGTAGAGAAAGTGCTTGACATGAAGCTTTGGATTTCTGAGGCATCCATTTCAAAGACAGCCATGGTGAATAAACACATCTTCAGTGGGGGAACAATTACCAGGGAAGCACTCAGCCTACCCCAGCCATGAGGTACCTCTTCAGAAAGCTCTGGGTCACCTCCACTCTGACACGTGAGGGACCCTGCTTCCCCCTTCAGCACCCAAATTCTACTCATTTAAATTCTCCAATAAATCCTGAACCCACAATCCCCTAAGCATTCTGGCTATGGACCCTCATAAAGGCAGATCCTTCAGGGGAGCTCACTTTCTCCGTCCCTCTCAGCGCATCTCCCCCACTCTGAAACCTCTCCAAAAGACCTTAGGGCAACTCCTGTGCCCTCCAGGACCTGTGAGGAATAAAGTTTTGTTAGAGTTCTGTGATGAGTTTTGCTGTTGTATGTCTTGCAATCACAGTAAGAATCCAAGGGCTGGTGCAGCCACAGCAGAGGCTCTGGTCAGGGAAGCATCTGTGGGAATGTCCACAAGCACAGGGGCGCAGGGGGTGCCCGGGCTTTCCTAGTGCGATCATCCCTGTCAAGAGCCTGAGACTTACAAGGAACAGTGTTGGAGTCCACATTATCAGGAAGGGGAGTGAAGATAGTGATATAAAAAGATTGACAGACTCTAGGTGAAAACAGGGGTTTTGTATTCTCATCTACAATAAAGGCATGTGAAGGGCTTAGTGGCCAAGTGTAAGTTCTTCCATATGAAGCATACAACTCATGATTGTTCTTTTGGGAAATCTAGGGAAAATTTACTTGGCATGATATAAGTCATTTGGAATGAAAGTATTTTTAAGAAATCCAACATGTCCCATGTAAGATACAGAGATTTCCAGGCATTTGAGATCCAAGATTGCAGAAAACATTAGAAATATATGAAAATGGACAAAGGGGAAACTGTATGTATATAGAGCAGAAGCTTAATAAAGTGAGTTACTTCAATGTATAGAGAAGTTGAATTCAAACAAATGGAATTTCCAGAAAATAAATATAAGGAGCAGATTCTATATCCACAGGCTGGTCAATGAATAGCAGTTCTAGCTCTGAGACTCTGAGCCCTGCAATCATGGGCACTTCTTCAGCGCCAGGACGATGGGCCCTTACATCACTGGATCCCCAATGATTCTTTTCAGAGCCCTCTTTATGTCTCTGTTCCTCAGGCTGTAGATGAAGGGGTTCAGCATGGGCGTGACTACCGTGTACATCACCGAGGCCACTGCACTTGCGTGGGAGCTCTGGGTAGCAGCAGAGCTAAGGTACACTCCTGGGATCGTACAATAAAATAAGGAGACAACTGAGAGGTGAGATGCACAGGTGGAAAATGCTTTGTACTTGCCCTGAGCTGATGAGATCCTAAGTATGGAGGAAACTATCTTAGAGTAAGAGTAAAGGATCCCAGCTAGGGGACCACCAACCAGCAGCACAATTACAAAATACATCAACATGTCATTAAAAAAGGGGTCAGAACAGGCAAGCTGAATGATCTGATTGAGTTCACAGAAAAAATGGGGAATTTCCACCTCTGTACAGAAGGACAGCTGCAGCAGCATTGAGCTCTGTAACGAGGAATTCAGAACACTGATGATCCAGGACACCAGAAGCAGCAGTCCACAGAGCTGAGGGTTCATGATGACTGTGTAGTGCAGGGGGTGACAGATGGCCACAAAGCGGTCATAGGCCATCACAGTCAGGAGTAAATTGTCCAGGCATCCAAAGACACTGAAAAAGTACATCTGGCTAAGGCAGCCTTCATAAGTGATCACTTTGCTCTGAGTCTGGATGTTCCACAGCATCTTGGGGACGGTGGTGGAGGTGAAACAGATGTCTACAAAGGACAGGTTGGCCAGGAAGAAGTACATAGGGGTGTGGAGGTGGGAGTCTGAGCTGACGGCCAGGATGATGAGCAGATTTCCAAACACAGTGATCAGGTACATGGAGAGGAAAAACCCAAACATGAGGGGCTGCACTTCTGGGTCCTCTGATAATCCCAGAAGAAGAAACTCTGAAATTCGAGTATCATTTCCTGGTTCCATGGAGGTGACTACCAGGAAAAAAAAAAAAATAATAACACAATAATTTTCACAAATGGGCTTAATTTATTTATTTATTACATTTATTTTTTGCATTTTTAGGTTTTTATTTAAATTCCAGGTAGTTAACAGAAAGTGTACTATTAGTTTTAGGTGCACAAAACAGTGATTCAATACATCCATATAACACCCGCACTCACTACAAGTGCTCTCCTCGATCTCCATCACCTATTTCTCCCCATCCTCCACCAGCTGTCCTCTGGTAACCAGGAGTGTGTCTCTGTGATTGAGAGTCTGTTTCTTGGTTTGCCTCTCTCTCTTTCTTTTTCCCTTTGCTTATTTGTTTTGTTTCTTAAATTCCACAGTTGACTGAAGTGTCACTTGTCTTTCTCTGACTGACTTACTTCACTTAGCATACTACTCTCTAGCGCCATCTGTGTCATTGCAAAGGGCAAAATTTCATTCTCTTTTAGGCTGAATACTATTCCATTTTCTATGTATATACCACTTATTCTTTATCCATTCCTCTATCCTGGACAGCTGGGTTGCTTCCATGGTTTGGCTATTACAGAGAATGCTGCTATAAACATTGGGTAGCATGCATCCCTTTTGAATTAGTATTTTTGTATTCTTGGGTAAATACCTAGCAGTGCAATTGCTGGATCATAGGGTTGTTCTATTTTTAACTTTCTGAGGAAATTCCGTACTGTTTTCTGGAGCACCTGCTCTAGTCTGAATTCCTACCAACAGTGCAAGATGGTTCCTCTTGTCCACATCCGGTCCAACACCTCTTGTTTCCTGTGTTGTTAATTTCAGCTATAGTGACAGGTGTGAGGTGTTATGTCATTGGAGTTTTGATTTGTGTTTCCCTGATGATGAGAGATTTTGAGCATCTTTTCACGTGTCTGTTGTCCATCTGTACGTCTTCTTTGGAAAAGTGTCTATTCAATGTCTTCTGCACATTTCTTAACTGGATTATTTGTGCTTTGGGTGTTGAGTTTCAAAACTTCTTTATAGATCTTGGATACTAACCCTTTATCATATATGTCATTTGCAAATATCTTTTCCCATTACTGCAGGTTGCACTACTAGGTATTTACACAAAGGATACAAAAATACTAACCAAAGGGGTGCATGCACCCTGATGTTTATAGCAGTGGTATCAACAATAGCCCAACCATGGAGAGAGCCCGAATGTCCATCAACTGATGAATGGATAAAGGAGATCTGGTGCATATATATAAAGGAATAATACTCAGCCACTTAAAGGAATGAAATCTTGCCATTTACAATGACCTGGATGGAGTTAGAGAGTATTATGGTAAGTTAAATTAGTCAGCCAGAGAAAGACAAATACTATATAATTTCACTTGTGTGTGGAATTTTAGAAACAAAACAAATGAACATAGAGAGAGAAAAAAGGAGAGGCAAACTAGGAAGCCGACTCTTAACTATAGAGAACAAACTGATGGGTGTTGGAGAGAGGTGGGTGGGGGGATGGGTGAAATAGTTGATGGGGGTGAAGGAGGGCACTTGTGGTGATGAGCGCCAGGTGTTGTATGGAAGTGTCAAATCACTAAATTCTACATCTGACACTAATATTGCTCTGTATGTTTACTAACTGGAATTTAAAGAAAAACATGGAGAAAAAAGAAAAGTCTATACAATCCAATGATGAAGAAAGAAGATAGATATAAAAAAATAAAATCATGTGCCATGTCAGACGGTGACAGGTGGTATAAGGGAAAAAAAAAAGTCTGTATAAAAACGAGTGGTTGGGGAGGGTGCTAAGTTTTAATAGGAGTTCAGGAAGACCTGCAAAGAAGGTGACATTTTAACAGAGGCTTCCAGAAAGATGAAGCAGGAAGCAGGAGGATATCAGGGGGCGGTGGTTGCCCCGCAGGGAAAGCAGAGCAAAGGCCCTGCAGAAGGCACTTACTGCAGATCTGCAAATCTCAACATGCAGTCAGTGCAGTGAGGGAATGAACAAGAGGAAGAGAGAGGAGAGGTGATGGCAGAGAATGTTGAGGACTGAGGTGGCTTTTCTGCCACTGATGGGACTTCAAGACACAGGAAGTCCTTCCTTCACATGGTGTTCTTTGCATTCTATTACTTGTATTCCTAGGAGTTGTGGGAATGGAGATAGATCCCTTCCTTTTTTCCATTGTTGGTGAACATTCTGGCACTTAAGGGTCACATGTTGGAATATATGAACTCGGGTACCTTGTCCGGAGGACTGCTCATGCCCCACAATACACACGCACACACACTCACACACACACTCACACACACACACACACACACACTCACACACAGATGCACAGAGTGCATTCTGACCTCCTGGCACTGTGTTACTATTATGCTTTTCTCACCCCAGTCACAATAATGTTGAAAGAATGATAAAAGGCAAGCAGTCAAGCAAACAGAAGGGGGGATGAAACATGAGAGACTATGGACTCTGGGAAACAAACTGAGGGCTTTAGAGGGGAGGGGGTGGGGGAATGGGATAGGCTGGTGATGGGTAGTAAGGTGGGCACATATTGCATGGTGCACGGTATGTTACATGCAAGTAATGAATCATGGAACATTACATCAAAAACTAGGGATGTACTGTATGGTGACTAATATAATATAATAAAAATATTATTATTTAAAAAAAGAAGGCGGCAAGCATTCAACATCAGATTACCTTTACCCTGAAGACAGTGTAAATAGCACTTAAATTCTGGTTAGTAAGCCTCCCAAGGACAGGGAATCTTGGGCTCTATTTTAATGCAATCATCTTGTGTCCTGTATTAAAGAAACATAAAAAAGCAGTTCCAGAAACACAGAGAGGAAAGAAAAGTACACAAGAGGGAAAAGAGATCTAATAAGCTCAGGGGGTCCCTGAGAGACTGTGATGAGCAGAAATCTTCCCTGGTTCTGGCAGCATTCCAGCCCCATTTCACATCCCCTGATGCCCAGAATAATTAACAAAGAAGGAAAAAAAGCAATGCATCCAAAAAAGAAAGGAGCGGTATTTTTATGATATCAAGATATTTTAGTCATTGAATATCCCTCTAGAAAAATGTGCAAAGGGAATAAACCTGCAATTTACAACAGAAAGTACACAATATAGGATAATAGAAGGGGTTTTTTTAAAGATGAAATAATAAGAGATTTTCCAAATGATTTTAAATGCAAAACTTTTGGAATCAGACAACCAGGTTTTGAATGTCAGATCTACCACATATAAGGTGTTTGAACTTGGGAGAGACAACCAATCCATTCCAAATGTGAATATCCTGGGGCGCCTGGGTGGCTCAGTCTTTAAGCATCTGCCTTTGGCTCAGGGCGTGATCCCAGAGTCCTGGGATCGAGCCCCACATCAGGCTCCTCCACTGGAAGCCTGCTTCTTCCTCTCCCACTCCCCCTGACTGTGTTCCCTCTCTCGCTGGCTGTCTCTCTCTCTGTCAAATAAATAAATAAAATCTTTAAAAAAAAATGTGACTATCCTTACTCAGATAGTGGGGATAGCAGCATCTGTCCTCCTAAGGTGACAGACAGCGGTCGTCAGTATGGGTAAAAACCTGCCTGCATGGGTCTGGGCTTTCCATAAATACGGAATACACTCAAAAACACACATCTTAGGGGCGCCTGGGTGACACAGCGGTTAAGCGTCTGCCTTCGGCTCAGGGCGTGATCCCAGCATTGTGGGATCGAGCCCCACATCAGGCTTCTCCGTGATGAGCCTGCTTCTTCCTCTCCCACTCCCCCTGCTTGTGTTCCCTCTCTTGCTGGCTATCTCTATCTCTGTCAAATAAATAAATAAAATCTTAAAACACACACACACACACACACACACACACACACACACACATCTTAGAAAGTTCACAGCTCACATCTCCAGTCCCAATATTCGATTTTCCTGCTCCCCTTAGCTGCAAACTCCTTGGATATGCCCTAATTTCACTGGAACCACTTCAGGTCCCCCAGTTCCTTCCCCCTCCTCATCCAACTGGTGTTCCGTTCCCTCCACGTGTTGTCAACAATGATGCCTGTATTGCTGAGTCCAATGGACACTTCTCTTGTGAACACATTATATAAATTAATTAATGAGTCTACCTAGTCTCAGGTAACCTCATGTAAAACTTCTCAGATTCCATTCTCTCCAATCCTTTCCTGAAATACCTGCTGAGCTCTCAGACTCACCTGGGTGGGGTCTATAAGATGAAGGTCTCCATGTCAAGGTCCCAATTTCTCACTGGATGGTTGATAATGGAGACCAAAGTTCTGTTCCCAGACAGGACAGCAGGAAGCAGTGAAGCGTGGGTCCCCCAGCCAGACTTAGGAACACAAAAGCAACAACCACGTCCCGGCCAGTCCAAGGATCTGCATGCTGAAGTTCTGCAGCAGAGGAGATATTTACAGCTCCCTGTGTCTGCTCACGAGGCGCTGTTTCCATTGTTACTCCCACCGCAGAGCACTCCATTCCCCGTGGGCCACTGGTCTGGACACAAAGGAAACTTCTCCTGCTGAGACTCTGTTCCTGGGAGACCAGATTAGAAGTCAGGTGAATCCAGTTTGTATTCCTCCTTCTCATGAACTTGCCCTCCTTCCAGAGATCTAACCTCCTTGCACATCCCCTTAACCTTGAGATGACATTGAATTGTTTTAGTTGAGGGTTTGCTTTACTATTTGTAGCTTTGGGGTGATGTTAATAAATAAGCCATGAGATCTTTTTCATGTGTGATTTTGAAAGAAAAGTCCAAGTATCCACCTTAGAGTCTGAAATAAATACTGTTTGTTCCTTCAAAGGGGGGGGGGCCTGAACTGATATCAAAAATGCCTCTGACAAAGACTTTATTAGGCAGAATGATGTCCGCAAGATATTTCCACATCTTAATCTACAGAATCTCTGGGTATGTCTTGTGTATTCAAGGGAGAATTAAGGTTGCGAATAGTATTAACATTGCTGGTCAGCTGACCTAGGATAAAGTTATTCTGATGATCCAGGTGAGCTCAATAGATCAGAAGGGACTTCAGATGTGGAAGAGGAAGGCAGAAGACTTGGAGTCAGAGAGAGATCTCCAGATGCTCTGTTGCTGCCTTTGAAGATAAAGGGCACATGAGTCAGGGAGTACAGGTGGCTCTAAAGCTGGAATAGGCAAGAAAACATACTCTCCCCCAGACCTTCAGACTGAGCTCGTCTCTGCAGACAGAGTGATTTTAGTGCAGGGAGACTTATTTCAGACTTCTGACTTCCAGAACTATCAGAAAATAAATGGTGTCATCATGAGCTTAGAAAATGTGAAGCTTAGATGGTCAGAGTAGTTCCTGAGGGAGAACCAGCTCTGTTCCAGGGAATTTCCCGTGAGCTCTAAAATATTACTAAGTTCTCAGACCAAATCCTTAGATGTAAACCTCCAGTTTACAGGTAACGGAACAAAGGCTTGCAAGGTTCATTTCCTTTCCTGAGGGAAAGGAGACACATGTAAACTTTTCTGACCACCTAAGGTCAGATCTGAGGTGGGAGGATTCTGGGGGAAGAAGAACGCACCTGACTTTGTCACTGGACCACAGCCTTAACACACAAACATGTGTACAGGCCAAGACAGGCAGGATCAATGACTGGGTAACTCTTGACATGCCAAATTAGTAAGAGCAGTTCCCAAGTTATGACAGTCAATAATTTATCCAGACATTTTCAAGTCATCTGGAGGCAAAATCATCTCTGGTTGAGAACCACTGGCCGATCTCATTGCATTCAAGTCAAAACACATTGGTTCATAATGACCCAGTTCATAATTCTGGGTTGTTCACTCAACCCTTTCAAGTCACATTTCTACAAATGTGGAATGAGGCACATCATTTTATGGTCCTCATAGAATGCCTTTTGCAAAAAATAAATGAGACAATCAATATATGATTACGAGCTCAATCCAGTGCATTAAACGGTCTAAACAGATTTTTTATAATATCAAATGTTTTATAAGTGAAGGACTAAATGTCATATTTTAATCTGTATGAAAAACAACAAACTCTTAATTGATTTGTCAAAAGAATTATGAATCCAAGGATTGTTGTACCCATGGTTTTATATCAAAGGAACCCACTTTTGCTTGTTGGAGAAGGAAGACCAATTTTCTAAGACTATGAGGAGGTGTTCTCCCACCACAAGTCAATGTTTTACAGACCCAGAAATATGGTCAAGACAGGTTCCTCAGTCTTAGATTTGGAAAAAACTTTCACTCAGGTCTGTGGAAAGTTTCAATGTTTGATCTCTGGAAGCTAGGGAAGTTCAGGAAGGAATAATCATGTACCTGAATTTTAATCTGGTCTCTTGGGAACAGAGAATCTACGGGAAAAAATTCCATTCTGTCCAGATAAGTTCCCATGGGAGATGTGCTCAGGGGTTGGAGTAATAATGGGAAATGAGTCTAATGAGCAAGGAGAGGGAACAAACACAGCAAACACAGGAGCTGTAAATATCTCATCTGCTACAGCCCCTGGGCATGTTCAACCTTGAGCTGGGGGAGATATGGTTTTTGCATTTGGATTCCTAAGTCTGTTGGGGGACCCATGCTTCACTCCTTCCTGCTCTCCTGTCTGGGAACAGAGCTTCAGTCTCCACCATCAACCATCTGGGGAGGAATTTGGACCTCCACTTGGAGACCTCCCTCTCAGTGACCCCTTCCAGGTGAGTCTCAGAGCTCAGCAGGTATTTCAGGAAAGGGTCAGAGAGAATGGAAGCTGAAAGCTTTTACCTGAGGTCACCTGACAGCCTAACCAGTGAAGCCTGAGGCCAAAAGACCCTTGGGTTTGTGGGGGGGGTTTTGTTTTGTTTTTGTTTTTTGTTTGTTTGTTGTTTGTTTGGTTGGTTGGTTTGTGTGCGTGTGTGTGTGTGTGTGTGTGTGTGTGTGTGTGTGGTGAACTCATTCATTTATAGTCAATTTGTTTAATACATTTAAATATATTTAAAAAAGAAATATCTCTTGAACTTAGCATGAAAATGATTTACTATGTACCCTGACTATGTACAATGCACTCTGATATTTTCTATTGTGCTTTATTCTATTCTATCCTTTTTTAAAAATTTATGTAAATTCAATTAATTAACATCTAGTCTATTATTAGTTTCAGAGGTAGAGTTTAGTGATTCATCATTTGCATACAACAACCAGTGCTCATTACATCACGTGCCCTCCTTAATGTCCCATTCCTTTACCTCCTCCCCCCAGCAACCCTCAGTTTGTTTCCAGAGTTCGGCATCTTTTATGGTTTGTCTCCCTCTCTGATTTCCTATTTCATTTTTCCCTCCCTCCCCCTATGATCCTCTGTCTTGTTTCTTAAATTCCACATGAGTGAAATCATGATAATTGTCTTTCTCTGACTGATTTATTTTGCTTAACATAATACCTTTTAGTTCCATCCATGTCATTGCAATGGTAAGATTTCTTTTTCTCTGATGGCTCAGTAATATTCCATTATATATATATATATACATATACACACACATATATAGAGAGAGAAATAATATTTTATATATATATATAATATTCCTTATGTTCTTTGTCCATTTACCTTTGTCCATTTACCTATTCATAAAAACTACATTTCTCTCCCATGTCCTCCATCCCTGTGCTAATAACTCCCTGCTTCTCTTCTCTCTGTCATCACTGGCAACTTCTGGGAGCACAGATTCACTCACTCCTTCATGCAATATGTATTTGTTCCTACTGTTCCCAACCAAACTATGTCGGGGGGTAAAAGGCAGGAGTCTGTATAACGTGCCCCATGCACTCACATTCTGGCAGGGAAACATACAAAGAATTAAATAAAAGTTACACAGCGATAACCCCCACATGTAAATTACTGCAAGAGAAAATGTCCTTTTTTGTGGAAATGTTAAAAAAACAAAAAACATTCATGGAGATGACTCCTTGCAGTCTGAAAGGGGTGATGGGATTGTGAAGATAGAGAGGAGGTGAATAATGACTAAGAGACCAGCGGGCGACTCCCAGCAGAAGGCAGCAGGTGTATGGAGGCTCTGAGCCTGGAGACCGGGGCTTCAGGTGAAGCTACAACTCAGGTTCAGTGTTTGTGACATCGATGTGGGCGAGGCAGCATGAGTGGGAAGCTAGTGGATTGGTTAGGAAAGGCAAGCCAAGTGTTCAAAGCTATGGAATTTGGAGTTCAGTCTCCAGCAGGGAGTCACCAGGGAGGGGTTAAGTTGGGGAGGTAGACAGTAACTTAAATGCAATATAGAAATATATCTCCGGGTAAATGTGAATATTGGCTAGAGGGTGTCAGCCTGTGGTAGGTGGAGAGCCAACAAGGAACTCAAAGAAGGCTGTAGAACTGGACACCCAGAGGTGAGGAAGCGATGGGGACATTGGAGAGAAGAAAAAACTCAGGCAAATCTCATCACCGGTGATAAATACTCATTATCAACAAGAGGGAACTATGCTAAGCTCTTTACAAATATTTCCTAACTCTGCCTACTACCTTGAGATGATGGACACCTCTAGCCCTACTATTTTGGAAGGGTGATATTAACATTTAGAATGGTTTGGCCCTCCAAGTTCAAATAGAAAATATGCAGAGATCTAAAATAAAAATCCGAGTTTCTGATTATAAAAGTTTTGCATTTTATATCATTTAGAAAAGTTCTTTTAGCAAATAATCTTTGAACATCCCCCACTTTTGTTGTACTGTGTGTACTTCCTTTTGTGAGTTGTGAGTGTCTTCCCTTTGCTTGTTATTCTGGCGGGATGTTCAATGGGTCAGATGACCTGACAACATAAAATCCTCTCCACTTTTCCCTGTGGATAAATTGCCTTTTGCTACTTCATTATTCTGGGCATCTAAGAGCTGTAACTGGGGTTGGAATGTTGCCAGAACCAAGGACATTTGCTCCTCCTCACCATCTCTAGGGGCCCCCTGAGCTTATTTCATCTTTCTCCCCACTTCCTCAAAATTTTTGCAACTGATATTTTTATGTTTCTTTATTTTTCTTTCTTTCTTTCTTTCTCTTTCTTTCTCTTTCTTTCTTTCTTTCTCTCTCTCTTTCTTTCTTTCTTTCTTTCTTTCTTTCTTTCTTTCTTTTTCTTTCTTTCCTTGAGAGAGAGAGAAGAAGAAAAGGTGGAGAGAGAAGAGATCACAAGCAGGGGGAGCGGGAGAGGGAGAATCAGACTCCCTGCCAATGTGGGGCTTGAACCCAGGACCCAAGGATCGTGGCCTGAGCTGAAGGCAGACCCTTAACTGACTGAGGCACACAGGTGCCCCTTTTATGTTTGTTTAAATACTGGACACAATATGATCCTATTAAAATGGAGACCCATGATTACAGGCTCACGGGAGATTAAACTCCTGGAATTTGAATGCAGTTTGACATTTTTAGGAGAAAGACAATTGGATATCTGCAGCTTGCCATGTGTCACTGTTTGCCTAATTATTGTGGTGGAGGTGACAATAGCCAGGTAGTGATTTTTAAACCAATAAATGAACAAATGTAAAGCAGAATGATGAAGGGTAGTAAGAGATACAGGCTTCCAGTTAAAGAATGAATGAGTCACGGGAATAAAAGGCACAGCCTAGGGAATATAGTCAGTGATATTGTCATAGTGTTGTGTGGTGACAGATGGCAACTCCACATGTGTTGAGAGGGTGTAATGTTTAAGTTGTTGAGTCACTGTGTTGTACACCCTAAACCAATGTAACATTGTATGTCAACCACACAGGATTTAAAAATTAACTTAAAAAACTCAAGTATTTTCTCACTGCCTTTATACTGGTTGTTCTCTCTGATGGGCACACATTTCCCCAGATAACCCGGTGTCTCCTGTGTCTCCTCCATGAAGGAGGCCTTGTGTAAACGTGTGCTGGCCTGCCCGAGCAACCTGTGGGAAATAACACCTCATCCACTCTTTCCTTTTACCCACTTTGTATTTCTTCAGAGCACCTGTCACCTTCTGACATTCTATCCGATCTTTTATTTGCTTATCTTCTCCAACACTGAATAGTGCAGACACTTGTTTCCTGACTCCTATACTCTTTGCCTGGGGGTCAGTCAGTACACAAGTTTATTCCTCAAATGTGTGACAGAATTTCTCATTGAAAGTATACAATACATGAATACTTAGGGGAAAGGCCAAGTGTGGGATGCACGTTCCTATTCAGAGCTGGGAAGGTCTTGAGAGGGGACAGATTTCATATAAAACCTATGGAAATTGATTTTGTGAATGTAAAATAAAAATTGTAGAATTTCAATGATATTTGTAATGTTCATTATAGAGAAAATTAGTCATGTTATTTTTTGTTCCCTGGTAGTGACCTCCACCACATGGAACCAGGAAATGATACACAAATGTCAGTGTTTCTTCTTCTGGGATTATCAGGGGAACCAGAACTGCAGCCCCTCCTATTTGGGCTTTTCCTCTCCATGTACCTGATCACTGTGTTTGGAAACATGCTCCTCATCGTGGCCGTCAGCTCAGACTCCCACCTCCACACGCCCATGTACTTCTTCCTGGCCAACCTGTCCTTTGTAGACATCTGTTTCACGTCCACCACCGTCCCCAAGATGCTGTGGAACATCCAGACTCAGAGCAAAGTCATAACCTACGAAGGTTGCATCACTCAGATGTACTTTTTCCTGCTCTTGGCTGGATTGGACATATTTCTCCTGACTGTGATGGCCTATGACCGCTTTGTGGCCATCTGTCACCCCCTGCACTACAGGGTCATCATGAAACCCACCTGCTGTGTACTGTTGGTTCTGGTGTCCTGGGTGATGAGTGCCCTGAATTCCTTATTACAAAGTTTAATGGTGTTGTGGCTGTCATTCTGTAGATTGGTGGAAATCTCCCACTTTTTCTGTGAAATTAATCAGGTGGTCCAACTTGCTTGTTCTGACAAGTTTCTTAATGACATGGTGATGCATTTTGCAGCTGGATTGTTGGGTGGTGCTTCCCTGGCTGGGATTCTTTACTCTTACTCTAAGATAGTCTCCTCGATATATGGAATCTCATCAGCTGAGGGGAAGTACAAAGCATTTTCCACCTGTGCATCTCACCTCTCCGTTGTCTCCATATTTTATTGTACGGCCCTAGGAGTGTACCTTAGCTCTGCTGTTACCCAGAGCTCCCACGCAAGTGCAGTGGCCTCGGTGATGTACACGGTGGTCACGCCCATGCTGAACCCCTTCATCTACAGCCTGAGGAACAGAGACATAAAGAGGGCTCTGAAAAGAATCACTGGGGTTCCAATGTAAGAATTGCCCATTATTGCAGGGCTTACAGACTTGGAGGCAGGAACTGTTATTTTTCAATCAGACTATGGAAATAGAATCTGTTCCTTCTATTTATTTCCTGGAATTTCTATTTCTTTGAATTCATTTTCTCCACACACTTAGGTAACTCACTTTATTAAGTTTCCAGTCTGATACAGTTTTCCCTTTGTCCATTTTTGGCTCTTCCCAATATTTTCCGCAACTTTGTGTCACAAATGCCTGGAAATTTCTGTATCTTACATGGGATATGTTGGATTTCTTTAAGTAATTTCAATTCAAATGACTAATATCATGCCGAGTACATTTTCCTTAGATTTCCCCTAATAATAATCATGAGTTGCATTCTCCATATGGAAGAATGCCACTTGGCCACTAGCCCCTTTACATAACTTCATTGTAGAGGAGAATAAAAAAACCAGTTTTCACCCGGCGTTTGTCAATCTTTTTACATCCCTACCTTTACTCCTCGTCCTGAGAATGTGGACTCTAACACTGCTCTGGTTAAGTCTCAGGCTCGACAGGGATGCTCAGGCTAGGAAAGCCCGGGTACCCCCTGCACCCCTATGCTGTGGACATTTCCACAGATGCTTCCCTGACCAGAGCCTCTGCTGTGGCTGCACCAGCCCTTGGGTTCTTACTGTGACTGCAAGACAGGCCTCAGCAGCACCCATCAGAGAACTCTAACAAAACAGTTCTATTCCTCACAGATCCTGGAGGGCAGAGGCAGAAAAGTCTGGGGGGAGAGGGAGTGCAGAGTTTCAGAGAGAGAGGAAGGCCAGAACTGGGGTCCTGCCTTATTGGGGTCCATGGGAGGGTGGCTAGAAGTTTGCAGGTTCCCTCTCTATTTATGATTTTAAAACATAGGAGNATAATCATGAGTTGCATTCTCCATATGGAAGAATGCCACTTGGCCACTAGCCCCTTTACATAACTTCATTGTAGAGGAGAATAAAAAAACCAGTTTTCACCCGGCGTTTGTCAATCTTTTTACATCCCTACCTTTACTCCTCGTCCTGAGAATGTGGACTCTAACACTGCTCTGGTTAAGTCTCAGGCTCCTGACAGGGATGCTCAGGCTAGGAAAGCCCGGGTACCCCCTGCACCCCTATGCTGTGGACATTTCCACAGATGCTTCCCTGACCAGAGCCTCTGCTGTGGCTGCACCAGCCCTTGGGTTCTTACTGTGACTGCAA
>NW_023253152.1:0-4271 GCF_002007445.2 Ailuropoda melanoleuca
CTCTGCCTCCATAAAGCTTGAAACCTGGGATGCTAGTGAGGCCGGAGAGCCTGAAGCTGGGCCAGTGGAATGTTGTTGCAAACTCTGAGCCACCCCTCTGCCCTGCAGCTGCTGGGCCCGGATAATACACACAGCTGCCCAGGCAGATGAACCCAGAGACCTCCTTGGTATCAATGATTAAAATTTCAAAACAGAGTAGATGGAACCCAGTGCTATGAGTTGAAGGCTAAAAACAACCACATTTTCTGTTAACTATAGACTGGTTCACACATAGTATCTCTAAGTCAGACACAAAGCCAGTATCAAACACAAACACACACACACACACACACACACACACGCATACTTTGATCCAAATTTGAGGACTTATAAGCCTGACCCAAAATAACAAGCTGAATAATTTTTGCAAGTGGGTCCAGTAGGTCAAATAGTTCTTTATTATCTACCTTCCTGCTCTGTATACAAAGTTATTTGTACAAGGAACTGTCTTGCTAATATTTGAGAAAAATATATAGAAATTTCTAGTCTCAATTGCCTCGTATCTCCTTCCTCCTTGGGAAAGGTTGAGTTTCTCACCACCTTTTCTCTTTCCCTCTCTTTCTTCATCCAGTTTTCCTTTGTGCCTCACTTTGATCTCATCTTAAGTCTATAAGTACAGATCTCTTTTAATATCTTGATAATTCTCCCCTTTCCATTAGGCTAAACTTCTTGGAATGATGGAGGAGTAGGGAGCACGCATGTATATTTCTGCACATAAGGGAAAAAGGCAGAAAATTCACATCATAATGTCAAGTCCAGTATCTTCAAATCCTTACAAAACAGATTTCCCAGTTAGAATTTGAAGCCATGAATTCTGAATGGTTATTTGTTCATCAAGGGCAATGTGGTAAGGAGAGTGGTAAGGAACGAACCCTAATGTACCATAAAGGTAGTTTTTAATAAGCAGTGAAAAATCCATGATTCAACATGACCAATTGAGGCTTTTTCATCTCTAGAGCCCACACAAAACATTTAGCATTCAGGAGCATTTTATCTAAGCTGGAAGCACTCTAATGACAATTCTGTAGTCTTTACTCTCTCCCCAGGAAATGTTTCAGTTAGGACAATGGTGCAGAACATGACTGGTATAATAGGTAAAGAATTTGGATGAACAAAGCATAAATAGACATGATCATGTTTAGTTTAAAGACCAAAAGCTCAACTGCTCTTTTTTTTTTAAACAAAACAAAACAAAACAAAACTCTTTTCTTTCAGGCAGAATTTTTCATTTTCCATTTTTGAAAACTTTTCCAAACAATGTGAAAGCACAGCGAGGAGACCAAGTAATGAAACGCTGTAAGTATTTGCATGCAAAGAAACTCAGGAAGCCATGTCTTGTTCTATGTGCACCTTATTATCAGGGCCAATGGTTTTCTTCTGATAAAAGTCTTCATTGGGGGGATGTTTGCAAAGCACTTTTTAATAGATTTAAAATGGGAATTTTTTCTTTGCAAGTGGCATCCAGTTGATCAGACATCTCTTTTAACCAGAAAAAAAAAAAACCTCTCTAAAAAATGTATCTATGTGTTCATTCTAGAGTTAAATGCTCCTCAGAAATTAAAATTTTATTTGCAGGTATTTTGAGGTCACTGAGGGCTTGTTTAAATGACAGTGTCATTTGTAGGAATTTTCACTAGTCAGTGGTCAGCATTCCACAAAGATTAACTGATTGCAGATACATCTTCTAGAAGTAGCCACTTCCCTTCGGAAAGACTCCGACCTCCTTGACCACTATGCTCCGGAGCTTAAAATTATTCAACCTCAATGCTCTCACTAACAATACACTGGATGGGAGCTCCATTTCTATTCTACTGACTGATTTTTTTTAACATTTTTCCTGGCTGCCTTGGCATTTCACATACGTTCAAATGTAAAAGAGCATACCTCAAAAGATAATCCCAGTGTCCCTATGCCACATTTACTGTGATTTATAAGTCTTATTATTCCCCCCATGTGTCCTTCAGGCTACAAAACCAGATGCCCCTCTAAGACACCTTGCCATTCTCCATTCCCTCTTCATCTTTCTTTTTCTTTTCTCTTGTTTTTTTTTTTTTTCCCATCAATCTGCAAGTTATATAGAGGCACCAGGGTGGTATGATGGAAGGACCCTGGGCTTTGGGGCTTCTCAGAGTTGGACATGAATCCTTGGCAGTGATGTTCCTGTAACACTGGGTATCCCTGGATAATACTTACCTTTTTTGAGACATTTGGCTTTCAGAACCATGAGAATGAAGGGAGTTGTTAAAGAAATTGACAGCATCTGGGGTACATTAGAAATATCATACTCTGTATCCTTCTTTTCTCTTTCATTTAGGTCCAACACCAAGTGTATTCCAATGTTCCTTTTCCTCATCATTCCTGCTCTTGTCTCGATATTCTGTCAGTCACCTTCTCTGTAACTCTTCTGTAACCTACGGCTTTTTTCCTCATCAACAGGAAACACTTCTGGCTATAGTCAACGGTAGCATCAAGGGGTAGTTTGCGGGGATGGGAGACTTAAGCCCACTCTCAATAATCCTCGTAGTCCCACCACAAGCCTTCCCAAATAAGTTTGCTATGCTAACGCTACTTTAAAACAAATCCCCTAATCTCCAGTATCCCCCAAACTACATGAAATTTGTACATAATCTAGGTAAAAAGATTGTGCTCCCTGTGAAATCCCCTTCCCCCTTCCCACAACCTTGCTATTCCTAAATCCCTGGAGTTTAGAAATTCTACAGCCAGCCACTAATCCTTACCTACTTTCGCCAAGATATCAGTGCCCTTGCTGTTACAGCTGGCCCCATCATTCTCCTACAGTTCCCATCTTTTCTCCTGTCTTTGTTCATTGTGACTGGAGTGGCCTCTCCATCCTCAGACCCAGTGATGTAGGCCTATATGAGTCCATTCATACCCTTCAGTACTAAAGACAGCTCCCTGCTGGGTTTTGTCAATAAGCATGCTGCCGCCCTCAGGAGCCCTCCCAGGACACAAATGTAAGTAGCAGCAGGTAGGTATTTGGTCTAAAAACAAATCACGAAGGAGAAACATTGCTAGACATATGCTCAGTAAGGAAAAAAAAAAAAAAAGGGCAAAGGACCAGAGGAGTGAAAGAGGGAAGATGTTTGACTTCTTACTGACACAAATTTATTCAGAAATCATGGCAGAATTTTTAGAAGTTCTGAGTTAGTGCTTCTGACGGAGTTTTATTAGTAGCAGCTGAAGTAGGTTTTTTTATTGTATTTATTTATTTGAGAGAGAGAGAGAGAGCATGAGCACAGGGGAAAGGCAGAGGGAGAGGGAGAAGCAGACTCCCCGCAAAGCAGGGAGTCCGACACTGACACTGGGCTCAGTCCCAGAACCCCGGGATCATGACCTGAGGCAGATGCTTAACTGAGCCACCCAGGAGCCCCTGACGGAGTTTTGATAAGGGGAAAGGAGCAAGGGAAATTAAGGTAGCAATAGTTGGAAAGTTTCCACTTGGTTTAATACAGGCCATTATTTTGTAGGAATCATCCAGGGAACTTGTTTAAAACACAGATTCCTGGGTTCTGTCCCTAGAGAATTTGATTCAGGGTGCGAAGTAAAGCCAGGAATCTGCATTTTAACAAACACCTTGGTGCTTCTGGTAGGAGTGGTCCAAGGACCACACTTTGAAAAGCACTGACCGAGAGATAGTAGAGGAAAGGCCCCTGCCCTACAGATATGAAGAGCAAGCGCTGCCACCACAGCCTAGCGCTGAGGGACCTTAGGCTAATCACCCACCTCCTTTAGTCTTGGATTCCTCACCAATAAAATGAGGGGTTCAGTGAGATGGTCTTTTAAGAACCTTTCTAATACAAGAAAATAACCTATTTTCTTTAATCATTCTTTATAACCACCACATCCCTTTAAAGATTTAAAAAAAAATAGGTAATTCTATTAATGGGCACGAGATGAGGACAAATGTACTTGCATTTAGTAATAAAGCAGGTGAGTTTCCTGTGCAATCTTCTATGCAGAGCAGCAATCCTTCACTAGTTCCAAAATGGTTTCTAAGAATTTCTAGCACCGTTTTGGAATCCCAGATCGTAGATTTCTTTTTACTCCTTTTTTAATCTGTGTTATTTCCCTTCAGTAATTGCATTGCTCAAATATATCATTTCATCCACTCACTGAATTAGGTTCACATTTCCTTGTTCAGACCATGAGAAGCTAAGTGTTAAGAGCAGAGAAAAATACACTTTCAATGGATGAGGAACTGTAAGGTAATA
>NW_023253153.1:0-4069 GCF_002007445.2 Ailuropoda melanoleuca
TCATATTAAAAACTTTTCAAGACAGAAAAGTAGGAACACTCCCAAACTCATTTTATGAGAATGGAAAACACTGGTATCAAAATCAACAAGGGCAGAGGGGGAAAAGAAATGACACTTCAATTTCCTTCATGAACATGTAAGAAAAAAAAATCCTACACAAATGTTAGCACACGAAATCCAGCAGTACAGTTGACCTGTGAGCAATGTGGGGCTTGGGACATGGACCCTCCCCACAGACAGAAATCCATGTAAAATTTTTGATTCCCCCCTAAATTTACTACTAATAGCCTACTGTTGACCAGAAGCCTTACCAATAATATAGTCAATGAACATATTTTATATATATTCTATACTGTATCATTATAATGAAGTAGGCTAGAGAAAAGAAAATGTTAAGGGGCATCTAGGGGCGCCTGGGTGGCACAGCGGTTAAGCGTCTGCCTTCGGCGTTTGGCTCAGGTCATGATCCCAGGGTCCTGGGATTGAGCCCCATGTCGGGCTCCCTGTTCAGTGCAGAATCTACTTCTCCCTCTGCCTCTGCCTTTGCCCCTTCCCCCTGCTTGTGCTCGCTTTCTCTATCTCTCTGTGAAATAAATAAAATNAATAAATAAAATCTTTTAAAAAAAAGGGGGGGCGTCTGGGTGGCTCAGTTGTTAAGCGTCTACGTTTGGCTCAGGTCATGATCCCAGGGTCCTGGGATTGAGCCCCATGTCGGGCTCCCTGTTCAGTGCAGAATCTACTTCTCCCTCTGCCTCTGCCTTTGCCCCCTTCCCCCTGCTTGTGCTTGCTTTCTCTATCTCTCTGTGAAATAAATAAAATCTTTTTTTTTAAGTTTTTATTTATTCATTTGAGAGAGAGAGAGAGAGAGAGAGACAGCCAGTGAGAGAGGGAACACAAGCAGGGGGAGTAGGAGAGGAAGAAGCAGGCTCCCAGTGGAGGAGCCCGATGCGGGGCTTGATCCCAGAATGCCAGGATCATGCCCTGAGCCAAAGGCAGACGCTTAACAACTGAGCCACCCAGGTGCCCCAATAAAATGAAATCTTTAAAAAAATAATNCACCCCAATAAAATGAAATCTTTAAAAAAATAATTTAAAAATGTTAAAATAAGGAAGAGAAAATAAGTTTAAAGTACTGTACTGTGTTTATCAATACCATAAGTTATCATCTGTTTACACAATGAATCATCTGGCAGTACCTACATCAATATTGTCTTATAGGATACAAAACACTATAAATGGTATATGTTTTACAAATACCAGACATCAAGAATGAAAAGATAATGTATGGCGTGTAAGTTTTGATAATTTTTAACTTTTTATAATAGATTTATATATATACTTTAATGGTAGTAAATGAAAAGATAGACTAGTATCTACATGTAATTAATGCATTCATGACATTCCTAACTTTTTCTTAATGTTTTTGATATTTCTAGGCTGTGTGGTTTGTCTGTGAGTTTTCTCAAATTGTCTCAAATCTCCAAAAAAATTTCCAAAAGTTTATTGAAAGAAATTTTATGTTAGTGGACCCACGTGGTTCCAATTCATGTTGTTTTAGGATCAATGGTATATAGAGACAAAGTACACCATGACCAACTTGAGTTTATTCCAGGAAAGCACGGATGGCTCAATATTAACAAATCTATTACTATAATTCAAAATAATAATAAATCCAGTGGGGAATATGACTATTTCCATAAATGTTGAAAAGATTTTCAACAAACTTTCACATTCATTCCTGATATAAATAAATACACTCAAGAAAATAGAAATTTATGGATACTTCGTTAATGTGAACACACACACATATATATGTACATATGGCTTTATGTATGTATGTACGTATGATTCCAAAGGCCACCATCCAACTGAATAGGGAAACATTTGCTTCCTATCAAGGTCAGGAAGAAGGTGAGAATCCCCACTATTACCACTGCTACTTAATACTGTATTGAAATATTAGCCAATGCAATAAGGAAAAAATAAAGGAAGGCAGAAGAATTAGAAGAGAAGGAACATTATCTCTATTATTGATGCTGTGGATGTATACTTGCTCTAGAGAATTAACAGTAAAACTAATTCAACAGTGTAATCTAGCAAGATAGAAAGTATAAAATTAGTGTGCAAAAAGTAAAAGCCTTTGTATATATCAACATATGAGCTGGCCCAGTTAGAAGTATAGTGGAAGAGAAAAAAAAACCATTCATAATGATAAAAAAATTAAATGCTTCTGAATAAGCTTAATTCCATTTTACAAATCTAAGGCAATTTCAATAAAAATACTAATGGATTTTTTTTCTAAAGCTAGACAAATTGAATCTAGAGTTCATTTGGAAAAATTAACATGCAAAAATTGCTATTAAAAACCCTGAAGAAAAGAGCAATGAAGGTAAGTGAAGTAGATTGCAAAATGGCCACAAATTCCTCTTAACTTTGAATGCATGTCATTTTGCAATGTAACCCTGCGGTTTCCAGCAAGAGGAGACATCTATTTCTCCCCCCGCTTAAATCTGGGGTTGGCCATATGAATTGCTTTGGCCAATGGGACATTACCAAATAGTACTTTGTTTTATTTATTTATCGTATTTAAGTAATTTATTGAGAAAGTGCGTGAGCATGTGCGCTTGCAAGCAAGCAGGGTGGGGTGGGGCAGAGAGAGAAGGGAGAATATTAAGCAGGCTCCACACTCAGCGCAGAACCCCATGTCGGGCTCGATCTCAGGGTCCTGAATTCATGACCTGAGCTGAAATCAAGAGTGGAAAGGTTAACTGACTGAGCCCCCCAGGCGCCCCACAATGGGACATTATCAAACATGTTGCAAGCAGAGTCTTGAAAAGTGCTTGCTCGCTGGGACTTACCCTTTCTCATTGCTTTTTTGGAACCTGAGACCACATGGTCTTTAAAAATATGAAAAGAGGGACACCTGGGAGGCTCAGTCAGTTAAGCGTCTGCCTTCGGTTCAGGTCATGATCCCAGGGTCCTGGTATCAAGTCCCACATCGGGCTCCTTGCTTGGTGGGGAACTTGCTTCTCCCTCTGCCTGCTGCTCCCCCTGCTTGTGCTCTCTCTCTCTCTCTGACAAATAAATAAAATCTTTAAAAAATAAAATGAACACAAATATGAAAAGATACTCAACTTCCTTTGTTAACCAGAGAAATTAAAATTAAAATATCATTTTCGCCTGTGACCTTAGCAAAAATTCTAAAGCTTGACTATATACTCTATTGTCAAACTACAGGGGAAGAAGACATTTTCACATATATTGCTGATGTGAATGTAAAAATGGTACAATCTTTATGAAGGGAAATTTGACAATATCTAACAAAACTATGTATATTTACCCTTTGACCCAGAAATCCCAGTTCTGGGAACTTATCCTAAGCTATACCTCCACCAATATGAAAAAGACATATGCACATGATTGTTCATGACAACACTACTTATGAGAAAATATTGGAAACAATCTAATGCCTACATTAGGAGACTCATTGAATGTATGGTAATAATGGAATATTCTACAGTTGGAAAAAAAATTAAAAAGATCCAAATGGATACAATATAATTTCAGAATATATTAAGTGAAGAAAATTAAGATAGAAAAAAGTGTATAGTAGGTTATCATTTGTTTAAGAAGGAAGAAAAAATAAAGTTTGTTTGCAAAAAGAAATATAGAAAGGATATGAAAATAATAAAATTGATTACTTACAAGAATAGGTGGAAATGGGATAGAAGAAAGGGCTAGAGAAGGGGATGGGACTTCTCTGAGTATATTTTTTCACATTAACATGGTTCAAAAGTCAGAATTATGTTTTATATATTCAAAAAATAAAGTAAAATCAACAAAAATGGGAGAAACCCTATAGCTGAATATAAATAGGGACAAACTTAACTACATGTCAAATAGCGTAACCATAAGGAGAGAACAAAAGAAAAAGAATTAATTCAACTGATTCTGAACAAAGTATTTTGATTATATACACCTGAATGGGTTATATTCTAAGGACAAAGGAATGGCAAAGAAATTGTGGTGGGGCTATTGTTAGAGCTTTTTTTTTTTTTAAAGTAGGCTC
>NW_023253154.1:0-1996 GCF_002007445.2 Ailuropoda melanoleuca
TGTGTGTGTGTGTGTGTGTGTGTGTGTGTGTGTGTGTATAGGTAGGTAGACAGATAAATAATAAATGATAGACTTATTTTAAAGATCTGGTTCACATGATTATAGGGGTTGGCAAATTTGACATCTGCAGAGCTGGCTGGAAGTTTGGAAATTCCAGCAGGAGCAGTCATAAGATAGAATTCCTTCGTCTTTGGGGACCTCAGTTTTTTTCTCTTAAGACCTTGAACTGATCAGGGGCAGCTGGGTAGCTCAGTTGGTTGGATGACTGATTCTTGGTTTTAGCTCAGGTCATGATCTATGGTGATGGGATGGAGTCCCACATTGTGTGGCGTAGGACTCCACACTCAGTGGGGAGCCTGCTTGGGGATTTTCTCCCCGCCCCTCCCCCAACTCCTGTGTGCATGCATGCACACTCTCCCTCTCTCTCTCAAATAGATACATAAATCTTAAAAAAAAAAAAAGAACTTGAACTGATCAAATGAGGCTCTCCCACACTGTGGAAGGTGATCTGCTTTACTCAAGCTACTGATGTAAGTGGTTTTTACATCTAAAACATGCCTTCACAGCACTATCTAGACTGGTGCTTTACCAATCAACGGGGCACCACGGCCTAGTCAAGTCGACACATAAAAGTAGCCATCACACCTGCCTTAACCTTTCTAACAACTCCTCATGGCTAGTATCATTATTTAGTATCATTATCATTTCTAACTAGAAATAGGGAAATTAAGGCACACGAATTACTCTAGAAAGGGTGCATGGTATCCTGCGAATACACAGGACTGTGAGGAGTGAGATCCTGGCAGTACATATAGGCTATAAATAGATGACCGAAGTGATATAAGATAACCGAATTTTGAAATCTTGTTTTATAATAATGCCACGGGAAAAGACAGAGCTTTAATTCTGCATAAATGAGTCAGGAACCGCTAACTGAATTCACTATGGATGCACCAGGTCTGCATACCAATACCCCAGGAGCCCACATCTGCTACACTTTGTCTAGCAGAAGAATTAAGACTTCAGTGACAGGAAAATAGGCTAATACACTCAATTTCCCCTGGCTCGTTTTAACCTTATTTGCTAACATATTTGGGTTGTCTTTTATAAACACCAGAACAAAGTTACCTGAAAGAGACAAAAAGAGGGATGCCTGGATGACTCAGTCGGTTAAGCCTCCAACTCTTGGTTTCTGTCAGGTCATGATCTCAGGGTCCTGGGATCGAGCCCCCGAGATGGGTTCTGCACTCAGGGCAGTCTGCTTGTCCCTTTCCCTCTGCACTCTCTCTCTCTCAAATAAATAAATAAATAAAATCTTTAAAGAGAGAGAGAGAGAGACCAGAAAGAGAGAGAGAGAGAAAGAGAAATTTCTGGGGAAAAAATACCAGCCAAATATTTACAGCATAAGAGGTAAAAGAACCAAAGTATTAGAATCAGAGAAATGATAATGATTATTAGAATACACTGGGAAACTTCCATGTTCCATACTATGAAACATTCTCTGTTGTAGGAACATTTTAGGTTCTAAGCGATTTCCTTTGATCAAATCTCTTACTCTTCATAACAGCCACAGGAGACTGTGTTTTTCCCCATTTCACAGATGAGGATAATGCAACACAGAGAATGGAAGTCTACCAAGTTCATCCAACTAGTAATGGGCGGGGCAGGATGCTTTGNACTGGGAAACTTCCATGTTCCATACTATGAAACATTCTCTGTTGTAGGAACATTTTAGGTTCTAAGCGATTTCCTTTGATCAAATCTCTTACTCTTCATAACAGCCACAGGAGACTGTGTTTTTCCCCATTTCACAGATGAGGATAATGCAACACAGAGAATGGAAGTCTACCAAGTTCATCCAACTAGTAATGGGCGGGGCAGGATGCTTTGCCATGACATTTAACTGACTCCTGAATAAGAGGAACTATTTGTGGACTCATCTTTTATTAGCTCTTGATTAACATTAGAGATGGTGAAATGGAAAAATGAGGAGGGA
>NW_023253155.1:0-416 GCF_002007445.2 Ailuropoda melanoleuca
TGGCTATTCAAATAAAAAATTGTGTTTCATATGCAAAACGGGGAATGCTAACTAGCTTTACATTGTAATAGGTCATTGCCGAGAGCTGTGGAACGGATGGAGACGTCTGTGAGGTAGAAGGAAAAACTCAGCCACGTCTCTGTACAGGCGATCATTGCTCACTTGCTCACATGAAGGAGCTCTATTGTAAGATTGTTCCATACACTGAAGAACACTGTCTGCCCCCCTCGGAGGATGGGTGCTGCTATCCCCTTCATTTGATTCAGGAAATTCATATTTGGGTTAGATTGGTTGTCTCTCCCAAGTTCAAGCTGCTTATATGTGGTAGATCTGACATTCAAAACCTGGTTGTCTGATTCCAAAAGTTTTGCATTTAAAATCATTTGGAAAATCTCTTACTATTTCATCTTTAAAAA
>NW_023253155.1:512-1836 GCF_002007445.2 Ailuropoda melanoleuca
GTTCCATAAATGAGTGAAACCATATGATATTTGTCTTTCTCTGCTTGACTTATTTCAATTAGCATTATCTCCTCCAGTCCTGTTATTAAAACCTAGCACCACCCTCCCCATCCGCTCCTTTTTATACCACTTTTTTTCCCTTGCACGGCACCTGTTGGTATCTGACATGGCATATGATTTTTATTTTTTATATATATTCTTTCCCCATCACTGGATTCTATGGACTTTTTCTTCCTCCAAGTTTTTATTTAAATTCCAGTTAGTTAACACACAGAGTAATATTAGTTTCAGGTGTAGAACAGTGATTCAGCACTTCCGTGCAACAGGTGCTCCTCACCACAAGTGCCCTCCTTCATCTCCATCATTATTTTCACCCTTCCCCCACCCACCTCCCTCCCTCAGTTTGTTCTCTAGAGCTAAGTGTCTGTTTCTTGATTTGCCTCTCTTTTTTTCCCCCACTATGTTTTTTGTTTTGTTTCTTAAATTCCACACATGAGTGAAATCATATGGTATTTGTCTTTCTGTGACTGACTTATTTCACTTAGGATAACAGACTCTGGCACCATCCAGAGTGGCAAGATTTCATTCCTTTTTGTTGCTTAGTAATATGCTATTATACTATATTATATTAATTATATTATATTGTATTATATTAATTGTACTAGATAGATAGATCACTTCTTCTTTATCCATTCATTGCTTGATGGACATTTAAAATTTCTCCATAGTTTGGCTATTATAGATACTGCTGCTATAAACTATGGGGTGTATTTATTCCCTTTGAATTAATATTTTTGCATCCTTGGGTAAGTACATGGTCTGTGGAATGGGAGAAGATATTCACAAATGACATATCTGATAGAGAGTTAGTATCCAAAATCTAAAAAGTTCTTATCAAACTCAACACCCAAAAAATAAATAATCCAGTTAAGAAATGGGCGGCAGATATGAATAGATACTTTTCCAAAGAAGACATCCAGATGGCCAACAGACACATGAAAAGATGCTCAACATCACTCATCATCAGGGAAATGCAAATAAAAACTAAGTGAGATATCACCTCACAGCAGTCAGAATGGCTAAAATGAACAACACAGGAAGCAACAGGTGTTGTCAAGGATGCAGAGAAAGGGGAACCCTCCTGGAGTGTTGGTAGGAATGCAAACTGGTGCAGGCACTCTGGAAAACAGTATGGTGGTTCCTGAAAAAGTTAAAAACAGGGGCGCCTGGGTGGCACAGCGGTTGAGCGTCTGCTTTGGCTCAGGGCGTGATCCCGGCGTTGTGGGATCGAGCCCCACATCAGGCTCCTCCGCTATGAGCCTGC
>NW_023253156.1:0-2722 GCF_002007445.2 Ailuropoda melanoleuca
TCAGCTTTATGGAGACCTGAAGGCAATCAGGACTTGCTTTTTAACTTAGTTCCTTTCATGACCTAGAACTCAGGTCTGTCTGGCTATGTGAAAGAAGATGATCCAGTAGCCGTGTATTGCTTCTAACCACAGGGCATCACAGGGCACCTCAAAAAAGACCACCACCCTTAGACGTTCTTGGCTATTGAATTCAACGTGCATAAACATGCATGGTATAGAAAGGGAATAAATAAATTCTCTCCTTGGGGAGAGAAAGTTCTCATTCTGAAGTTCCACTTCTGCCACTAACTAGCTTTGCCTTTGAATTAATAATAATAATAATAATAGTAATAACAATAATAATGTTCTGAGCAAAAAAAAGTGTTTTATCTGTATTTATTTTTTTCTTTCAAGATTTTTTTTAAATTTAATTTTAAGTAGTTAACATATAGTGTATTATTAGTTTCAGAGGTAGAATTTAGTGATTCATCAGTTGCATACGGCACCCAGGGCTTGTTACATCAAGTGCCTTCCTTAATGCCCATCACCCAGTTACCCCATCCCCCCACCCACCTCTCCTCAAGCAACCCTCAATTTGTTTCCTAGAGTTAAGAGTCTTTTGTGGTTTGTCTCCTCTCTGTTTTCATCTATGTTATTTTTCCTTACCTTCCTCTGTGTTCATCTATTTTGTTTCTAAAATTCTACATACAAGCGAAATATGGTATTTTTCTTTCTATGACTGACTTATTTCAGTTAGTATAATACCCTCTAGTTCCATCAATGTTGTTGCAAATGGCAAGATTTCATTCTTTAATGTCTGAGTAATATTCCATTGTGATGTACACCACATTTTCTTTATCCATTCATCAGTTGATGGATGTTTGGGCTCTTTCCTTATTTTGGCTATTGAGGATAATGCTATTGTAAACATCGGGGTGTGTTTATTTATTTCATGTAAGGACCCTTGAGTGGCATCAAATGATATACTTTCCGAAAGACTTTTTTTAAAAATTTTTTTTTAAAGAGAGAGAGAGAGAGAGAGAGAGAGAGGGAGAGAGCTTGTGGGAGCCAGGGGTAGGGGCAGAGAGGGAGAGAGAAAACCTTAAGCAGGCTCCATGCCCGGTGTGATATCTAATGCGGGGCTCAATCTCAGGACACTGAGATCATGACCCGAGCCCAAATCAAGAGGCAGATGTTTAACTGTCTAGGCCACCAAGGTACCCTGCAAAAGACTTTCTAGTAGGCAGAATAAGAGCCTTCTGAAGTCATCCACATTCCAATCCTTAGAAACTTTGACTATGATATATATATATATATGGAGAGGGGTTTAAGGTAGCAAATGGAATAAGGCTGCTAACCATCTGAACTTAAACTAAGATTGGCCGAGATTATGCATTTGGAACTAATGTAATCATCATGTTCCTCTGAATGTGGGCGAGGAAGGCAGAATAGTTGGATCAGAGAGATGTGAAGATGGCACATTGCTGCCTTTGAAGATGAAGAAAGGGCAATGAGCCAAAGAATGCTTGTTGTCACTAGAAACTACACTAGAAAAGAAAGCAGAGTTTTTCTTAGAGCATCCAGAAGGACCCAAGCCCTGCAGATATCTTGATTTTAGTCCATTGAGACTTATTTCAGGCTTCTGATCTTCAAAATTGTAGTAGCATAAATTTGTTTCTTGAATCCACTAGTTACAGCAGAAATAAGAATGAAATACAGGTATTTATCCAATAAAATTGTTTTGGAGGAATGCAAATTTTGGTCTCCAAATTAATTCATTCCTCTTCTCTTGGGTAAGGACATTTTGTGCTGAAATCCAAGCTTAACTGGAAGGAAAAAAAAAAACAAAACAGATTCAATTTGAGCTTCTGTGCCATTGCTTATGTGAAATAGAAAAAGTGAATTCCCCATTGCTAAAATATAAATGTGATTTTATTTATCTATTTATTTATTTATTTATTTATTTATTTATTTATTTATTTAATAAGTAATCTTTTTGTCTAATGTGGGGCTTGAATTTTCCACCCTGAGATTAACAATTGCATGCTCCACTGACTGAGCCAGTTAGGGGCCCTGTGACTTCATTTTAAATATAAATTCTAACTTTGAGCCCTTTGTGCATTTACATTAGAAAAAGTAATTCATTACTAAAATTAAGTTCATGGGGTGACTGAGTGGTGAAGTGGGTTAAGCATCAGACTCTTGGTTTTGGCTCAGATCATGATCTCAGGTGCTGGGATTGAGCCCCACATAGGGCTTTGTGCAGCAGGGAGTCTGCTTGAAGTTCTCTCTCTCTCTCCCTCTACCCCTCCCACTAGTGCTTTCTTGCTCCCTAAAATAAAGAAATCTTTCAAAAATTAAATTAAGCTAGCCCATTCTACTTTAAGTCTTTCTGTCTAAATTTCTACATCCTTTTAATTTCATGCTAATTTAAATATTCACTCTTTTGATTTCTATCCTCTCCAAATTTCTTTCAAATTTCCTTTCAACATAAAAGATGGGATTACTGAGTGTGTGTTGTACATACATGTGTAAGAGCGTATTTGTATGAAATAATGTACAAATGCACACATACATATATGTACGTTCACTCCTTACCCATGAAAGTTTTAGTAGACAGCAACTATTTCCAAACACTGTATTTATTCCTAAATAACATCTACCTGAATTATGTTTATCATCCCACATCACCGTCAGAAATAAGGAAGCGGGGGCGCCTGGGTGGCACAACGGTTAAGCGTCT
>NW_023253157.1:0-8798 GCF_002007445.2 Ailuropoda melanoleuca
TCCCCCCTCTCCCGCTGCCCCTCAGCTCCCTCCGTCGGGCACCACCCCCACCTCGGGCACCACCGCCACCGTCAAGCTCACATCCTCAGTTCCCCCCTCCCGTCACACTGCCACACACACACTCACACCAGTAGCCAGAAGTTCCTGCACCCTCTGCCTGGGCGCACCCGCCATCCCGTCACCCCATCCCCCCATCCCCCCAGTTGCAAAGTCCCATGCTCAGAGCTGGCGCCCCCCCACCATCTCTCACACACATGCTTGGGCTTCCCACACTCGTCTCCCACACACGTCCCTTGTGCACACACGTGCCTCACACACGGGCGTGTCCCAGACAGGCACGCCCCTCTCTCAGTTGTGTCTGTGTTACACGCATGCATGTCTGCCACACGTGTGTCTATCTCACATGCGTGTCTATCTCACATGCGTCACACACGTGTCTCTTGCATAGCTGGAGTAACAGTGCCCCACACACTGACTCTTGCACACAGAGTCCCATACGCCAACTTCCCAGTCCCATGCACCCCTGACACCCCACCTCTGTGGACACAGCCCTCCCTGCTATGCGGAGTTTGCTGGGAGCCAGAGGAGGGTGGGGGGAAGTCTCTTGGCTGAGGCTCCCTTACCATTGGACTGGGAGGCTGTGGGAGCACCGGGAGGGGCCTCCCCACCCCTCATCACCCCCTGCACCCCTCCCTTCCCCCACCCGACTCTCCTAAGCAGCCGTGCCCTTTCTCTGCGTGAGGACCAGCACAGTTACAAGGTGACTGCACTTGATTTGAGCCAGCAGGTGTCACTATGACGGGCCAGAAAAAGGAAAAAAAGATTTGGGAGCTGGTCATCACTCAGAGCCCATTGAAAAAGGGGACTGGTTTAGGCCCCTCCCAGAGCAAGGCTCAAAAGGGGGCCTGGCTAGTGTTTGTAGCTGAATGACTGGGGCTCCGAGCCTCACCTTCCTCACCTGCAAATGAGGGCGAAGACCCCCGCCAGGAGGAGGGGGGGGGACCTGTAATTGTTACTCCCTCAACTTCCACCCTCCCCTCTTGCATCCAGAACTGTGAGATGGGGGCAGTGGGCAGGGATGGGTGAAATCAAAGAATCTTACTCTGGCCGTGCAAACCTGCCAGCCCCGGCTTTCACTGGCGCTGTGTGTTTTGCTTGGCTCGTACCATGTTGTTATTATTTTTAAATATTTAATTAGCTGCCAGCATTTGCAAATTGGCAGGTTTCACATAAAAGTCTGGATTTCCATCTTTCCCCGAAAAATAACAAGATCTGGCAGCTCAGGGTCCTCATCCCCCCTGTGGTGTCCACTGGCTAGTGCTGCCTGCCTGCTGTCCCTGGGGCATGGGACAGGAGCACCATTTGGCCATAGTCCCCAGCAGGGACTCAGCTCCTACCTGGCCTGCATAGGCCTCTGTGTTGGCTGTGCTGTATAAACTGGGCTGTTTTTGCTGCATTGCCTGCCCCAAAGGGGCGTGGGCTAGTCCCCTCACCCATGACTGAGAAAGCCTTACGTGAGCCTCGTACCTCTTCTGAGCGCTGAGAGGCATACCAGGGGCCTGGGCCACAAGGCATCTTTGTGATGGTGGCAGGCGCTTTCTGCTGAACTGTGGGGGACAGGGGCCTGGGAGCCCCATGAGAGGAAGGCAATGACCTCAGAGCCAGGCCTTGACCATCACCTTTCTTCCCAGATCCTGTCAATGATTCTGCAAGGTTACATTCTTACCTTATTTGACAGATAGGGAGACTGAGGCTTAGAAAGAGTTTTCTAGCAAGGAAATAGAAGAGCTGAAATTTCAACCCCAATTTTTCTGACCCTAGAGCCAAGCTCTTTGCCCCCCTCTCAGTGAATCCACGAGAGGAGGGACTTGGTCTTGTCAACCCTGGGCAAATTCCCTGAGACAGGTCCGTGCCTGACGCGCAGTGGGTGCTTAATAAATGCTTGTGGAATGACCAGGGAAGCAAAGCTTCATTCTCTGTGGGGGTCAGGGTAGAGTTAAATTCAGGACCTAAGGTGAGGAAGACTGTGCGCAGCCTAAATGACCACCCAGTTTCCTTTTTTTTTTTTTAAGATTTTATTTTTAAGTAATCTCTACACTCAGCATGGGGCTCGAACTCACAGCCCTGAGATCAGAAGTCACACGCTCCACCAGCCGAGCCAGCCATTACAAGGTGCCCCCTAGGTTCCTTTTCATCAGCCTGAAGGCTCAGCACAGTTTTCTGCTCTGGTCTTGACAGTCATATTCACTGTGACCCTGTGACCACCAGGCTAAAGACCGCTGAGTCTCGAGTCTGTCTGGCCTCAGGAGCATGACAGTGCGCCCTTTTGGACACCAGGTTTCATGTTGGCCTTGCATTTGGGGGCTCTGGGTGTGAGCATTTTCCATAAGCCCCTGGTCAGCCTTGGTGGATGAGATGCCTTACAAGGAGGGACTCGGGGGGAGAGCAGGCTCCTAGCTCCGAGCTCCCGTTCTGTTGGGTGGTCTCTCCATGGGTGGCATGGAGTGGGGCAGTTGCTGCGTTACTTTAAGTCCCAGCTTCCGTGACTCTCTGCTCTCTTGTGAGCACAAGTATGTGGCTGATGGAAGTGAAGTGCCCCCCGTGATGTGCGGCCTCCTGGAAGTTTGTTGACTGACTGAATGAAGACCAGACCTTCCAGAGTGACTGGGGATGGTGGGCAGCCCTGACCTCTTCCTTGTACTTCCTGGGGGTTTTCTTTTCCACGGGAGAGGAAGGTGCTGGGCTGTGCAAGATGGTGCAGGGGGCCTGTCCGTCCCTTCTCTGGGCCTCAGTCTTCCCTTCTGTAAAGTGGATACTGTGCGTTTGAGCTTTCCAGGGCTTATGGTCCTGAAGTGGGGAGGGGAGATGGAATCCTGGGGGCTGCTGTCCGGGAGGCAGTGGGTATAGCCCGGTTCCCAGGCTTCCTGAGCTCTGAGGGGCCTCTCCCAGCCGAAGGCCTTGGGATGCAGTTCCAGCTCGCCGCACGATTCCGGGTGCTGCGCTCCCACAGTCCCATGAGCTCTGTGGGGCCTGGCAGGAATAATTCTATCAGGCGGGGGCTGCTCAGGAGCTTGGCTGTCCTCGGCTGAGTGTGGGAGTCACATCCTAGGTGAGGCACTATCCAGGTAGGGACTCAGAGTGGGCAATGCAGACACTGTCTTTGCTGCCATGCAGTCTATGTTCTAGTTAGAGGGGTGAGGTGGGGTGATTCAGGTGACAAAGAAATGAATTACGTTGATTTCAGAGGCTATAAAGGAGTTTAAGTCAGCAGGACAACCTAATCCATGGGGGCAGGGAGGGTCCTTTGAGGAGGGGATTTCTGAGCTGAGACCAGAGTAGTGAGGGAGAATGCCAAGCAGGGGGCACAGCTAGTGCAAAGGGCCTGTGGTGGGACCCTGTTTGGTGTATGTGAGAGATGGAAAAGGAGGAGGCTGGAGTGAGTCAGGGAGGAGAGAGAGGGTGCCGAGGAAGTGAAGGAGGGGCAGCACAGGGATTTTGAAAGCCATTGAAAAGTTTTGATGGAAGGAGCAAGGAGATCGGATTTCTGTTTTAAGACACCCTCTTGAGTAAGATCAGGAAGCTTGTGCCAGGCCCCATGCTGGGGTGCCGTTCTCACCCTTGAGAAGCTACAGGCAGAGGAGGGAGGCAGGTCTGTGGGCAGACGTTTGAGACCCAGCGTGACAGATGCTGGCACAGCCTCACCGTGGAATATTATGCAGCTGTAAAAAAACGAGGACGCTCTCTGTGGCAAGGTCTTTCAAGATCTATTAAGAGAAGAAAACAAGGTGCCGAATGGCTTGGAAACCACGCCACCTCTTGTGTCCAATAAGAAATCCAACTTCCCATTGGCTTGTGTGAGCATAAACAAGGCCTGTGAGGAAGCATGAGGAACAAGGGTCAGTGGTTACCTGTGGTCACCTGGGGGGAGCTTTGGGGTGGGCAGGCAGGTGACAAGGGTGCAAGGGTGAGGCGACATGTCCTACTCTGTGCCTTTTTTATATTTGCTGCTTTTTGAACCATGTGACCGCATTGCCCGCTCAAAACATTAAATTAAAAAGCAGTTGGGCAGTTGGTGGGTGACTCTTCATTTGTGAGTTTTAAGTGGAAGTGTTTAAGGATGGTTTTTAAATTCCTGGCTTCGCTGACCTTGTTGTTGAGCGGACTGACTTCTTCCTGGCATGGTACACGAAACTTTCCACTGTGATTAAATTAGATGGTAACAAAGTCACTTTTTGCAAAGTTTGGCAAATGGACAAAAGAAAAAACCTACCCTTTCTCTCTCTCCCGGTTTCTTACCCCCTTTTCCTGTGGGTGTGTTTCCTTCTGGTGATTTGACTGCTGGCTCTTCCTGGCGTGGGCACCAGGGCACCAGCCCTTAGGATTCTGTCCTGAGACTGTTTCCCTAGTCAGCCCTGCCATCTGGTTGGGAGACTAGCTGCAGGGCCGGAGCCAGGGGCCGCCGGGGGCAGGAAATCCCTGCTTTGGCATCCTGCAAGTTTCCGATTCCCAGCTCTGCCACTCGCAGACTGTGCTCCCATCAGGCCAGTGACTCTCTCTGAGCCTCAGTTTCTTTATCTGTAAAATGGTTGTCCTATCTCTGTTAGGGTTAACGGAAGGAGGAAATGAGACCACTCGTTCCTTCATTCATCAAATATTTATTGAGCATCTACTCGGTCCTGGACACCTTTCTGAGTGCTGGGCATAAGAGAGTGACCAGGACAACATCCTCCACCCCCACAGAGCCCGCTTTCTGGCGGGAAACACGGACAGGACAGGAGACGTAAGGGTGCTCACTGTGATGGCCTGTGCTGGCTGTGGGTGCAATGAAGAGACGGCAGAGCTGGTCCGGGACTGGGACTTGGGTGGGGATGTTTTAGGTTGAGTGCCAGAGGTATCAGTGGAATAGACACCTGAGTGAAGTAGGGCTGTTCAGGCAGAGGTGCAAATGGCCTGGAGCAGCTGGAAATCAAGACCCACCCATGTGCAAGGAGGGCTATTGGAGGGTGGGCCACATCTGGGGGCTGCAGGAGGGCTAGCTTTTTATTCTGGGTGTGATACAGATTCAGTTCAGGGAGGGACCTGCTCTGATTGAGATTTTAAAGTCCCCTCACTCCTGAGCTGCTGGGGGAGAGCCGCTGGGGCCTGGAACTGGGCCTTATGGGGCAGTGGGGAGTAGTGGAGTTGTGAACTTTCTCTGGGAGGGTTGGGAACCGTGGCTGAGCATTGCTGGGAACAGCCCGGGAGAGAGGCTTGTGGACTCAGGGTTCCCGGGCAGTGGCTCCCTGGACATCCATGCCAGGGATGTGTGCCCAAGGTTTTGGGGTGCTCACAGTAGCCTCTGGTGTGGGATGGCCTCTTGCCCCTCCCATGCCAACTCGAGGGCCCCAGGGATGCACACAGGCAGTTCTGACATGCTTCGGTCAGGGCTGAGCACAGAGGTCAGCAGAGCACAGAGGTCATGGCAGCCAGGGAAGCATCTAGCTGAGTCTGGTGGTGGTCAGGGAGGGCTTCCTAGAGGAGGTGATACAGGCACTGTGATATGAAGGCAAAAAGGTGAAGAAGACACAAGAACAGGAGAAAACCCAGTTTCTCTTGGAGAGGTGGGTTGGAGGAGAGGTGGGGAGTAAGGGTGTGCTGGTGGACTGAACCCTGACAATGGAGCACCTCAAATCCTTGCATGAACTGGAGATGGGCTGTCTCGGGGCATTTCTTAGAAGAGGATGGACATGGCCAGGGGGTTAGAGGGTCCCTCTCGCAGTCCAGGCATGAGGGTGGGACTGGAGGGGGTGAGATGATAGGTGGGAGGCTTGTGAGAGTGACAGGACAGGGAAACTGAGGCTCAGAGCGGGGCATGCCTGCTGGTGGTCACACGGGCAAGCCCGGAGGAAGAACTGGAGCGGGATCCCGGTCTGTCCACCTCCAGGCCCTGCTCCGGATGGGCTGCCCCTTGATTCCGGGCACCATTGGCACGCACGCAATGCTAACTCACCCCCTCCGGTCTGGTCCCTTCCCGGGGCCCCTCTCAGGTCAAGCCCTGCGTCATTTTGCACCATTGTCCTCACGGGTATTGGAATTTGGAAACATTGCAAAAATGCCTCTGTCTTCTCATATATGGAGATTGTTGCAAAGAAAGTGCTGGTTTGGGGGAAGGTTATTTCCTTCCTCGAGGGTGGGAAGCCTAGCTTTTCTGGTGGGGGGATGCTGTATTGTAGGCCAGAGTGACCCCGCCCAGGTCACAGTGCCGGAGAGGAAGCCGTGTTGCCTGCCCGCCCCGGGCTGGGAGACTTGGCCTGGCCGAGAGGGTGGGGGGCAGCGAGTACCCACGTTCAAGGGGAGTGAGATGGCTGCCTCTGGCCATTGGAGGCCTTTTTAGCTGCAGGCAGGCCCTGACCTGCTAGGGCTTCACTCTTTCAGTTTCCTCATTGCCAACCGGGGACAGCCCTCCCGGCTCTGCTACTGTTTGATGGCCAGGAACGGCCTGAAATGTGGGAAGAGGGCCTGGCCTGTGGAGTGCCAGTAGGGTGAGGACCCAGCCAGCCAGGGAAGCATGGAGGGTGCTGGCACGCCTGCCCGGCCCGAGTTCTGTGAGCCTGGATAATGAGGGCTTGGTGTCCCAGCCTCAGCTTCTCCATCTGTAAAGTGGGCCTGATGGTAGTGGCCTGCCTGGTAGGGTTGGCGTGCAGACTGTGGGGGAGCCCCAAGCGCAGCTTTTGGCAGCGACACGGTGCTTCACTAACATAGACCAGCGGGGTTCCTTGAGCATCGAGGCCCCGCTCCCTTGTCCTCCTCCTCTGTTCTCTCTTCTCATCATTGAGGTGCCATCATCTGTGGAGGGGCCAGCCCTTGGCCTTGTGGTCAGGATGCACCAGTTTTTGTTTTTGTTTTTTTTAAGATTATTTATTTATTTATTTGAGAGAGAGAGAGAACACAAGCAGGGAGAGTGGCAGGCAGAGGGAGAAGCAGGCTCCCTGCCGAGCAGGGAGCCCAATGTGGGACTTGATCTCAGGACCCCAGGACCACGATCCGAGCCAAAGGCAGACGCTTACCCGACTGAGCCACCCGGGCATCCCCAGGACAGACCGGTTCTTGGTAAGCCTTCCAGAGTTGTTCTTTCCTCAGCCTGGGTCTCCCATCCTAGCCCTGAGTTCCCAGCTGTGTCTTTGGTCACTAAGTGAGCATTAGGTGATCCAGAAAATTCTGTTCTTCTCAATGACCCCTCACAACGAAAGCACAACACTAAAACATTTTGGTAGAGAACTGTCAGGACCCCAGAGAACACCTCCCCAGCCCCCAGCAAGTCTGCGGCCTGTTGTCGGAGCCAAGGGAGACAGGGAAGGATTCTGAGCCAAAGAGTGCAGCCTGCTGGAGCACGAGTGGGGCAGGCAGGATGGGCAGGACCTCTGCGATCAGGGCCAGCTCAGGGGATCGGGGCACAGGAGGTCTTGACACATGCCAACCCCTCGGAGGGGGAGGGGTTGGTGTGTACCCTCCTTGATCCCCAGCACTCACAGGCACGTGCGTGTGCACACGCAAGTACACACACACACACACACACACACACACACACTCACTCAAGGTCGCAGCTCTTCCCTGAGATTTCCGCGTCAGCCTCCTGGTCCTCGGGAGCTGGGAGATGAGCCGTCCTCGTGGTGATTTGGTGCCGGCTGAGCGTCTCAGTGTTCTTTATCTCTTCCCCTGGCACGTCCTCAGAGCAGAATAATTCAAGTGTTGTCTGACCATGGGCACCTCAGGGTCTCTGGCTGCTGGTCCCTGATTATGGGACTGATGAAGGCAGGCCTCATAAGGGGCCTTGTGTCCTCTCTTGGGGAAAAAGCCAGTGGGTATCAACTTCCTCTTCTGATAAAGTAATGATTAGCAGAACGCCATCACATTTCCCACCAGACCTCTTGACCTCGCGTGCCTTTATATTACACACAGTGTATTTTAAAAAGTCCCTCCCGTTTCACTTGTTATTTAAAAGGAGACCTTCTGTTACAGCTGTAGACACAAATCAGACTTTCCCTAAATCAGCAATACCCATGAAAATAAAGATTAACAACAACCAAGCGGGGCTTTGAACCCTCGCGATTTCTGTTCCCTGGCTCAGCCTTGGGCCGTGGGACCTGCCCTCTCTGCTACGAAGGTTGGCGAGTGGCAGAGTGATATGCAAGGCACACCAGGGTTCCACAGAGAGTTCTCTGTGATCCCGAGTGGTGGGAAGAGACTAGGAGGGGGATAATTACTCTCCACGGGCGTCGCTTTTGTCTTGTCCCTGAGATCGATCTGAGCTCACCCTGCACGGTCCTCTCTAGCCCCCTTGGGCAGACCCTCTGGCTGGTCATTCCACACCTCCCATCTTCTTGGGAACCCCCTTCCCACCTCTCTGGGCCCTCATTGGCATGTTTCCTGCTGGGCAGGGCTGTAACAGGAGGCCACAGCCCTTCCAGCAGGGATGTCTTCTCTGAGGCCAAGTCCTTGGTTCTCATGCCGGGGGTTGGGGGCATTCTCTGAGGCATCCAGTGGCCTGGGGTCCATGGCAGGGGGTCGTGGGCCGGGGGCTTAGGGCCAGGGCTCCCATGCTGAGGAAAGAGGTTGACGGTACCTCGAGGTGAGGCTGGCCCAGTCTCCGGATGACACGGGGAATCTAGGCCTGGCTAGATGGGAAAGTGCCTTGTAGGCTATGAAGTACGGTGAGCAGAGGTCAGCAATGATACGTCTCATGGGCAATAGCAGTCACACTCACGATAATGGCCGGTCGGGCCCTTAAGTAGCCACACGCCCCAGCGCGAGGAAGAGTT